>NC_081408.1:300000-600000 GCF_030272615.1 Cryptomeria japonica | reverse complement strand
TAAAGGTTAATGAACACCATGCATGCTTTGATTTCTTTTAGTTTGATTGCATGTTTTAACCCTTAGAATTGGGCTTGCCTCCCGATTTGCCTGGCACTTCGTACAGGCATTGGTGAGAGGGAATGACCCTAAGTGGTGATGGGCTAAAACCAAGCTCTTCTGAACCACTCTAAATAACTGTGGATGCAACGAAAGTTGTAGCCAACAGGTGCTGGAATGGTATTGCGATGATTTATTCGCCGGATCAATACCCACCCAAACGGATGCCCTTATTAGAAGTTCTTGTTTAGATGCCAAAAACCTTCTATCTGTTGGCTCAAGCGTTGTGATACACGCATGCTGAAGACACCTCTCATGTACTCCTTAGCTAGAGATATCAAGTTCTTGGGAAGTGATACCCCTTGAACTCGAAGCTTGGTATGCCTGAGAAGTGAGTGCACTGTAAGGGGGAGCCAGTGCTACCAAGCATCTAGCTATCCGGCTAAGTGTTGTATTTCGAGTAGAGGATTCAATAGATATTGCCCTTGCCATCCATAGGATTTGTTGTAAATGTGCTTGATTGTTTTGAGTCAAAGTCAAACAAACATTTTGTCTTCCGTGATTGTCAAAGGTTAAATTAAAAACAAACTTTCAAAAGTGCTCATAATCAACTTGGATTTTTGAAATCAACAACATTCAACTAAAAACACAATCCAAACAAAGGTCCAAATTTGTCCAAGTATTCATCCAACATTTGAACATGGTCGTCAACACATTAAATGTCTTTGTTTCAAAATTCATGTCACTTTAGGTTAGGTTTTGCATAGTCCCACTTAGGTCCTAAGGCATATTGTCATCTCCTTTCATTTTAGTCCTTTTCATTGCAAGCGTCCTCATTTTGCACTTAGGCCCAAGATCATTTTCCCTAAGTTTGCATTTCATTGTCATATCCAAGATAGATTTCCATTTAGGTTGCATAGGTTGCATTTTGCATATTCCAAGTCATTGGTCTTTGCATTTCCTTATCATTGCATTGTCATATCATATACTTAGATCATTTTCATATTATATCCTAAGTCATTGTCATAATCATTGCTTTCTTGTGTGTAGTCTCAAAAACTAGGTTTTGTCATTTTGTCCTTTTGTCACTTGGCCCTTTTGTCCTTTGAGGTCTAGACATCATTTCAATTTCCTAAGGGTCTCTTTTTTAGATTTGCATTCCAAAAAGTTTGTCAAAATCTTGAAAAACAACAAAAACATAGGTTGCATTCTTGCCATAGATTGCATTTTCATCTATTTAGTTTGCATTTAGTTGCATATCATACATCATCCTTTAAAAATTCCATTTGCATAGTGACATGCATGTTGAAACAAAGTCAAGATCTAAGAAGATGGGCGAACCAACATATCAACCCATTGACGACATATCAAACTCACAGTTGCAACCTAGTCAATCATTACAAATTGAAGGTTCGTCAAACACATCATTACCACCATATGGAATGGTTCAACTTGGACCACCTCCATTATATGAGCCAGTATTTGTACCCATGAAACCAGGATATGGGAATGTTCCACCAACACCAAGAGGAAATGCACCTTTCTACTGGAATCAACCGAACCTGCAACATGAAGTTCAAACATTACATGAGGAACAAACTCTTTCACAAGGATTTGGTTCAGATCAAGGCATTCAACAAGAAACAAATCCAAATATTTTACCAGATTCTTCATCAGATTCCGATGCTTCTGATGATGTTGATATGTTCCTTAAAGATCCAAAATTGACAAAAAAGATGGATAAATTCTTGAACAAGGTCTTTAAGATGTTCCCACAAAAATATCTTGACATGATGAGTAATGTGACCTCCTCAAGTGAGCAAATTAATGTGCAAAAACAACAAGGCGGTGAGTTGTTAAGTTTCTCTCCACATCCAAACGAAGAAAATGCACAACAAGAAACTCAACACACCTTGATGAGTAAACATGCTTCAAAAATGTTGACAGTGACTATTCCTCAAAAGTCACCATTCGAAACAATAAACAATCCATTATTTAATACAACACCCGTAACACAAGATCAAATGAGGGCCACACAAATATTGGCAGTTGTTCCTCAACAAGAAGTGATTCCTTGCATGCATAAAATTGGATCAAAATATAAGATGCAAGAAAGCTTTACGACTGGAATTCCCGATCTTACCAATGTCCAAAACAATTCCACAATACAACAAAGTTCCTATGTCCCATTAAGTTCAATATATTTGCCAAATACTCAAGTACCTGTTATGCAAAATATTGTGATAGATCCCTCGATAGTGGCAACACAAAGAGCCACAAATAGTGGTGTGCACCAACAGCAAATGTTGCAACAATTGAGGAATGCACAAGAGGCACAATCAAATGTGCAAACAAGCAATGCACAACAACAACAATATCTCATTCAACAACATGTTGCGGTGTCTTCTACACCATTACAAGTTAATTCAAACTTGCAACCACCACAGTGGATTGGACGAACAACACAACAAGTTAATGCAAGTGCCATACCCCATCTCAAGGAGAAACAACAAAAACCTCCCAAACAAAGTTTTTTGCAAATGATGGGATTTACATCGAGACAACAACAATTGGCACAAAGTCAACAAATTCTGATTCATCAGCATCAACAACAACATGTGCCTCAATATGTACCAAGACAAACAAGTTAGCATACTTCCCAACCACAATTGATGTCCGTGCAATATCAACAACACCCTCAATTGCAATATCAACCAAGGTTACCGATGATGATCCCACCACAAGAAGCGCAACAACAAGGTCAAGGTCAAGGCACAATACAACCACAACAACAAGAGCTGTATCAAGACATTTATATGCTAGAGACACCAAAGACAACAATTTCTGAGCATCAGCAGCCAATGGATAGCAGGATGTATCGACAAAGAGTACACCCAAGAGTGAATGATGAACTTCCAAAATCTTCACTAGCTAACGCATTTGCACAATGGCTTGAGAAGTTGCAACGACAAGTCGACGCATTGGAAACCAAAGGAACAAAGAAATTGTACATAGATCAAGATTTATGTCCTAATCCATTTGACAAGAGCTTGTACATGCCTCCCTTCCCTAAGCATTTTGAGGCACCTAATTTTGAGAAATATAAAGGGAATGGCAATCCAAAAGACCATATTCAAGCATTTTTTGTGGCATGTACTGAAGTGAGCTATGAGGAAACATATTTGATGTGCTTATTCGCACGAAGTCTCACAGGACAAGCCATGGATTGGTATTCGCATTTGCCATGGAACATAAAGACATGGTCGAAATTGGCACAAAATTTAATATCCCACTTCGCATTCAACATTGACAGTGACGTGACCATGTCAGATTTATGCAACACTAAGCAAAAGCAAGGTGAACCATTAGTGACTTTCTTGCAACAATGGCAAAGCTTGTATAGTCGTTCTTCCCTAGATATACCTGAAGAACAACAAGTGAACTTATTTATTCAAAATTTGGTCCCAGAAATGATGTATGAACTCAAATTAAAAAGTCCCAGTACCATTGAGAAACTCATTAAGAAAGGGATGAACATTGAAACTACTCTTGTAGCTAAGGGAATCATTAAGCTCAACAAAGACAGTGACAACACAAACAATTTAGGGGACAGAAATAGATTTTGGTACAAAAACAAGAATGTCACTAATGATGGAGTTGTTGACACAAGAGCGGTGAATGCAAATCAACCCTCGTTCACAATAAATAAATTGAGTGCTCCTAATATATCAACTATGGAACAAAATCAAACACCAGCGAGAAATGTTACTTAACAGCCGCCATATCAACAATACACTCAACAATATAATCAACAACAAGGTCAGCAACAAAACCAGCAACGCAAACCTTTTCGATCAAGGGATGGGCCTCCTCAACAGTTTACACCATTGGGAGAGCCTATTGAGTCATTAATGAAACAATTAATACAAGCAAAGTTTATCAAGTTAATAGATATCAAGGCAGAACCATTGGTAAAGCCGCATTGGTGGAATGATAATGCATATTGTGAATACCATCGGTCAAAAGGACATAAAACCGCATTGTGTTTTCAATTGAAACATATGATTCAAGACTTGCTAGATCAAGGAGTAATTGAGGTAGACCCGCCCAACGTGACCTCTAACACTGATCATACAATTTTTAAAACTCCTTTGCTTGATCATGATAAGGGTAAAGCGTCTTCTTCAAACTCTACCCAAACAACAAATCTTAATTATGCCAAAACTGGTTATAACAATGTCATCAATTGTTTTCGAGCATCAAATGAGTATGTTTCCACCATAAGAATAAAGGGACAAGATCCTACTTGTGCAGTCACCACTCGTCGATCCAAAATAGTCCTGAAAGGAGCTCCTGCAATTCCTCCCAAATCAACTCCTACGAGTCAGTATAGTCTCCTAGATCATCTGGGGAAGACACCTGCACAAATATCAATTCTTGAGTTGTTGAAAATGTCCCCTATGCATCGCGCAGTCCTAGATAACGCTTTAATTGAGTCCACTGTCCCAACAGGCATTGATGTTGACCAGTTTCAAGCCCGAATTGGACATCTAGCTGTTTCCCAACATGTCGCCTTTTCTAATAATGATATTTCTCCTGATAAGCTCCCTCACAATGATCCATTACATCTTGAAGTCTTTATCCATAATTGCAAAATCCGACGAGTCTTGATAGATGGCAGAGTAGGTCTTAATATCTGTACCTTGAGGGTGGTCATTGGTCTTGGTTATACAAAAAATGACATTGATTCTTCCAAAAGAATTACAATCAAAGCATATGATGATGCTGAGCGTCCATCTAAAGGGGTAATTTCATTGCCTATCAGAGTCGGTCCAGTGACAGAAAACACTTTCCTGCAGGTCCTAGACCTTGATCTCCCTTACAATATGATTCTTGGTCGTCCGTGGATCCACGCAATGAAAGCAGTTCCATCTACTTATCATCAGTGTTTAAAATATCCTTACAATGGGACTGAGAAAACAATTCCAAGAGATCGTAATCCATTTCAATTTTGTGCTAATCTAAAGGATTCCCCGAAGCAACAAGTCCCAGTCAATAGAGAGGCCCACTCACACTCACATAATTATGTGGATCCTAATGGATTGTTAGATGCTGTCAAAGGAAAATTGAAGATACAGGACCAAGGATGCTGAGAGTATTTAATGGCTTAAACATTCCTCATTGGGAATTTACCAATATCTCCAAAATCACATGGCAAACCGCATTTGTTGCAAAAGGAACCTAAGATAGTCATTCAATATCAGCCCCCCACTACATTTACAAGATGGGGTGAACTTGACAAAGAAACTTTGGATGATGATGTCATAGATTGGCTTTATAAGGATCCAACTGAGACCCCACCTGTCAGGTTGCTGGTGGAGTGGTACGGCAAAGGGTTTACTATGCTGCAGAAAAAGGGATATGATGGCTGCAGTGGCTTGGGTCCTGACAAGAAAGGAAGACTAGAACCTATTATACCCAAGATGTGACCTCCAACTTTAGGGTTAGTTTTTATACCATTGCGAATTGGACCCTTGTCTACCAAAGTGACCACATGTAGAAAGGGGGCGTGACTCTGATGATGAAACAACACCTGAGGATATCCAACCCAAAACTGATTCCAATGAATGGGAATGGAGTTCCTTTTCTTCTCGCTCCTATGCCCTTGATCATGTTTTCCTTGACCTTGATGATTTTCCCATGGAAGACAAACATGAAATAACTCCCCCTCCTAAAACATGTCCTAATGCTTGGATAGAGTCATTCTGGGACCCAAGCTCCGAATCAGATACTAGCAGTTCAAATAGTGATACCACAGACGTTTACATCTTTACCATCTCAGCCCTCTCTCTCCTTAAAACTAATGATGACATGCCCCTTGTCTATCCACAGCTTATCCAACATGACCAACAAGAACCACTCACATTGGATTGTAACTACGGGCATCAGAATCTGTACAGACTTTAGGGATCTCAATAAAGCATGCCCTAAAGATGACTTTCCACTACCAAATATCGACATCATAGTTGACATGACTGTCGGATATGAGATGCTATCATTGATGGATGGTTTTTCTGGATATAATCAAATTCACATTGCTCCTGAAGATCAACATAAGACTACATTCACATGTGCTTGGGGTACCTACTGCTAGAATGTGATGCCCTTTGGTCTTAAAAATGCTGGCGCAACATATCAAAGAGCTATGACGACAATTTTCCATGATTTTATGCATACTTTGATGGAAGACTATGTTGATGACCTATTATGCAAATCTGTCACAAGAGATAGCCATCTAGCCATCCTTGGCCCAATCTTTGATCGAATGGAAACCTACAAGCTCAGACTCAACCCAAAGAAATGTGTCTTTGGTGTCATAGCCGGCAAATTATTAGGGTACATTGTTTTTCATAGAGGCATCGAAGTAGACCCTGCAAAGGTTAAAGCAATAATGGATATGCCTCCTCCTTCCAATCTCCGTCAACTAAGAAGTCTGCAAGGAAAGCTACAGTCAATATGCCGGTTTATAGCTCAATTGGTAGACAAATCTCATCCCTTCCAACATTTATTGCATAAAGGTGTCGCTTTTAAATGGACTGAGCAATGTCAATCAGCATTTCAAACTCTCAAGGATTATCTATTGTCGCCATCTATTCTAATGCCTCCTATAGAAGGGAAGCCATTTATATTGTATATTTCTACAACTAAAATGGCACTGGGAGTTCTCTTAGCCCAACAGGATGAGAAAGGCAAAGAACGGGCTATTTATTATATCAGTTGGACACTAGTAGGCTATGAGCTGAATTATTCAACTATTGAACGAGCATGTTTAGCAATGGTCTTTGCAACACAGAAGCTTCGACACTATATGTTAAATCATCAGACATTGCTAGTTGCAAAAATTGATCCCTTGAAATACTTGCTTAGTAGGGCAGCTTTGACAGGTCACCTAGCAAAGTGGGTTATGATCCTCAGTGAGTTTGATATTGAGTACATTGAGAGAAAGGCAATCAAAGGATAAATCATAGCAGATCAACTTGTAGAGGCACCTCTTAATGATCATCATCCAATGTTGACGGATTCTCTGGATGAATCAGTCTTTGCTATCACATCTTCTAATGAATGGAAATTATATTTTGATGGATCCCATACCAAATTCGGGTCTGGTGTAGGTATATTGTTTGTCACCCCTCAAGGTGATGCTATTCCCAAATCCTACAGAATAACCTTCCATTGCACAAATAACATTGCAGAATATGAAGCTCTGGTTACAGGACTCCGAATAGCGATCCACTGGAACATCACACATTTGTAAGTCTATGGAGATTCCTAGTTAGTCATCCGTCAAGTGAATGATGACTACGAAACAAAAGATGAAAAGCTTATTCCCTACAAGCATATGGTGGATTTCTTCAAGACAAAATTTACGGCTATCCATTTCAGTCAAGTTCCAAGAATTCAAAACAAGTTGGCAGATGCGATGGCCACTATTGCTTCCATGTTAAATATGCCCCATAATATGGACAGATGTGAATTTTTGGTCGAATAGTTGCTTGTCCCTTCTTTCAAAATTTCAACAGCAGATGTGATGTGTGTTCTTGTTGGTCCTAATTCCCCGTGGTACAATGACATCTATCAATATTTGAAATCCCAAACCTTACCACCTAGCCTTTTCTCTACCCAACGTCGAGCCTTCATACGCCAAACTATCAAAAATGTCATCATCACTGACACTCTTTACCATCGTTCCTTTGACCACACCCTCCTCAGATGTTTGGATTCTGACGAAGCACAAATGACTTTACGCAAGGTTCACGATGGTATATGTGGGGTCCATTTCAATGGTTTGAGCTTAGCTAAAAAGTTGATTCGTGCTAGGTATTATTGGCCCACTATGGAAAAGGATGCTCATATTTTTGTCAAGAAATGCTACAAGTGCCAAATCCATGGAGATTACATTCATGCGCCAGCCCAAGAACTTCACTCCGTCATATCTCCGTGGCCCTTTTCTCAATGGGGATTGGATCTTATTGGCAAGATTCACCCGACATCTACATATGGACACAAGTTTATCATTACAGCCATAGAGTACTTTACAAAATGGATCGAGGCTATTCCTATGACCTATATCACTGGTGTGCAAATTTCAAAATTCCTACTGAATTATATCATATGCAGATATGGGGTTCCCCTTGCAATAGTCACAGATAATGGCCGTCCATTCAATAATAAAGATGTCAAGGAACTCTATGGAAAGTTTCACATCCAACACCGTTTCTCTAGTCCTTACTATCCACAAGGTAATGGTCAAGCCGAAGCATCAAATAAAACCATTATTAAGATCCTGAAAAAGGTTGTCAATGACGCTGGTCGAGATTGGCATGTACAGTTAAATCCAGCACTATGGGCTTATCACACTTTCGTCCGCACACCTACTGGCGCAACACCTTATTCCTTGGTGTATGGTGCGGAAGCCATTTTACCCTTGGAAGTGGAAATTCCCTCTTTGCGTGTTTCCTTGCAACATTTGATTGATGATGAGATGCACAGAGTCTCTCGGTTGCATCAACTTGAGATGTTAGATGAGAAACGTCAGACAACCCTGACACATTTGCAGGCATATCAAAACCGTCTCCGTCGCTCTTATAATAAGAAGGTCAAAGGGCGACACTTCAAAGTGGGAGATTTGGTCCTAAAGGCGAACCCAAAGAATGCACAATCTACTAACATCATCAAAGGAAAGTTTGAACCTAATTGGGTTGGGCCTTTCATAGTTACTGCAGCTTATGGCTCGGGGGCATATCAGCTTGCAACCCGAGAAGGTGAACCTTTGTCAGATCCTGTAAATAGCATGCACCTTCGCAAGTACTGGGCATAGTTTTCTGTCAGTAGTTCTTCAAATATGATCCTGAAAAAAATACAAAAAAAATACAAAAAAAAAAAAATCAAAAAAATCAAAAAAAAAAAGTGAAAAAGGAAAAAAGAAAAAAAAAAAAAAAAAAGTAAAGAAAAATTCGCCCTCTAGTGAAAACCTGGCAAATAGGCGCTTTGGGCAAGTACCATGGTGAAAACCTGGCAAACAGGCGCCATGTGTAATAGATTATTGCTCCATCATCTATCATGACCCCTAGCTATACTTTTCCCCCGCAACTTTATCACGCTTATCCTTGTCTTGACCCAATGTTTTGTTCTAGGCCTATGATTGGTCAACATCATTGTCTTGCATACTCAGGTTTCCAGTCCTTATGCATATGTTTCGGTCCTGGTCGTTGTATATGTCTTTCAAAATTTCATTAGGTGCGTGCCCCTTGTCATGATCAATTATTGGAGCTTTCGAATTGAAAAATGTCCTGAAAAAAAATCATAAAAATTGAAAAATGTCCTTAAAAAAATCATAAAAAATTGAAAAAATGTCTTGAAAAAATCCCTAAAAATCATATAACGTCCTGAAATAATCCCTAAAAAGTCAAATAAAGTCCTGAAAAAATAACAAAATTGTAAAAACTCGAAAAAACCAAACAAAAATATCCCCTCTGTGCATAGACAGATCGCTGAGCATACATCCAACGACAATCAATCAAACATTGTGCTTTAAATGAAATCATGCGTTAATAGATGAACTTTTCAATCAAACCAGACATTCAAACTGATCAAAATTGTCATGTCAATCAATCAACATCAATATCATTTGTCCTTGTCACTACTATCATGGGTCTTATACAGGGTGTGGTATACTCGAAACCAGACTGTGTCCTGTCTTAGATGGGGTACCGCATTCCCTGAAACCAGACAACATGATCATTCTTGTTTTTCACTTTTGACAATGACAATCAGACTATTTGTTTGACTTGGTTGAATTTGTGTGTCTTGTCTTTTTACCGATTTATCTTTGGCTTAGATCATGTTCCTATGTTGCTCGATGATGTCACTGAGTGATTTAGAGTGACTGGGATGGTTCATGGTCCCTTTTTGTTTTTTTTTGTGTTTGCTATTTGTGGAATGTTTGTCACAAACTGGGGCAACTATATCATTGGGTGTCTGTGATAAGTACATTCGCTTTGTGAACGCTGCACATACCTCGACCCTTGATGTATACACCCTAGGATGCTTCACTCATTCCTTGTGTGCGATGTGTCTGTCTTTTGCAAAAGGGGTTGCGTTTCAGCTTTGGCCTTCAATGCCATGATGCTCTACATCCGCTTTGCTACATTAAATAAAGGTTCTCACCTACAAAGTGCATTGGTGAAAGCAAGTTTTTCTTCATCTCTAACTGTCCTCTGTCTAATTTCTTCTTACTAACATTTCTTCCATTAGTTTGGGCAGTCAGTTCAGTCTAGTTCTCCGATCTCCAAACACATAAGTTGTATCCTGCATTCATTGATTAGTACATTTGCATTATATCAAGCCCATATCAAGCATTTTATTCATTTCATATTATAAATGCATCAAAAACACATAAAAATATATTCATACATGTTCCACAATGGTACATAAACAGTGCATAAGCCATCCATGCATGGAAAGTAAACATACGCCATAACACATTGCATCCCATCATATAGCTGCATATCATATCATATCTCAAAACAATATCGGAGTATAAAATTGGATTGTCTGTCCTAAGTATGGCCCATAGGCTGAATACATAATGTCACACTATATATGTCTCTGTCGTAAGGAGCATGTACCTCTATCACTGGGTGCTCCCTCTGTCCTCCTCATCCTTGCCACATCTCAAGGACGATGTCCCTCCTGCTCCTGGTCGTGGCTATGGTGGTCTCCTAGGTCCACTCACTCCCATGCTGCTCACTAACCTCTGAGAACGTGGCCTGCTCTCTGTCCTCGATCGTGCCCGATATGACGCTGCTCTCTGTTATGGTGGAACAACACTCTCATATAGTGTCCTCAAATGGTGTATCTCCTCTCCGGTCTCTACCAACATCTGTGCCATCTCACGTGCACTGGCATCCCCAATCGACCCAATATACTCGGTCACTCTCTGCCCTGCTTGTTGTGCCTAGGCTATTGCTGTATCTCGAGCCGTTATCAGTCTGGCTATCTCTGCTCTGAACTGATCCTACTCTATCCTCAAGATAGCATTCTGTCTCTCTAATGTCGCAATGTGATCATGCTGACTTGCTATGGTAGCCATACATATCTCCAATTACTCTATGCTAGCTGTCTCCGGCTCTATGGGTATATCCTGCAATGACTCCTAATCGACTGAATCTGGCTCATCCTCCTCGTCCTCATCTCCATCCTCATCATCCCCTCCGTCCTTGTCATCCTCCTCATCATCCCCTCTGTCCTCGTCATCCCCCTCATCCTCATCATCATCCTCATCTTTGTCCTCATCATCTCCCTCCTCCTCTCCAGCGAGTGGGAAGTCCTCTTGTCTCCTAGGTACCGGAATATCAGGATCCGTCAATGGCACAGGTCGTCGTCGTGCAAACCATCGCTCATACTCCTTTTTCATCCTGGTGTCCTCCACATCTGATCTCCAATCCCACTATCTCTGCTGTAGCTGTGTGAAGTCAACATATGCTATGTGTGGCTGAATCATTATCCCCCACTGACTCGTCTCTCTGTGAGATCGAGCAAAGTGTGTAGTTCCTCTCAGTACATCCTATCTCTCTCCAAACTGTCGTCTAACTCTCTCTAGCAGGTACATCTCAATCACTCTCTGGCGATTCACTGGTCGCCCGATCAGGTATCTCTCCTATCTGTAATACGGTAGCTCATCACTATCATCTGACCATCCTGGGCAATCAAGATATGGCCTCCATGTGAAATCTCTCAATCTGTCTAGCTCATGTCGCCAATACAGTATGTATCCAAATGGACCCTGTCTCAATGTACCCCCATAGCAGTACACATATGATCAATGTGGTATTACCTGTCTCTCTACAATTGGTCGACATATGGCTATGTGTTCAAATGCCCATACCTGTAACAATGTGACCCCACAGTTCAAAGTCTGAACCCCCTGATATGCTATCTGATGCAACTGAAAATATAGCATGGCAAGCACACATAGTCCCCATGCGTACACCATCCCCTCTATCGCCATCTGCTCTAGCACTCTTCCCCATCCAATAGGGAATCCATGTCCTCGTCTGTCCCCTACTAATAGGCATGCTATAACCATGGCTATCACCATATATCGTTGATCGTTCTTTGCTGCCATGGTCTCCTAGCGGATCTCCCTCTCTACGATATCAAGGTCATCTACGTCGCACTCAAATAATTTGCACAACGAGTCTCTCCTTGTCGCTAGGTCATATACTATCATCTCCCCATGAATAGGAATGCAAAGGATACACCACACGTCCTCTAGTGTCACCGTCGCCTTTCCAGTCGACAGATGGAATGAGGAAGTCTCTGAATGCCATCGCTCTGCCAATGCAGTAAGCAGTCTTGTATTTGCCCTAATCTCGGGCATGAATGTAATATAGTATAATCCAAGTCCTGCTAATGTATCTCTATCCGTACTCCTGAGTCTATGTCGCAACATGAAGCAGTCAGGTCTGTTCTCCCGTGTAATCAATGGATACTGTCGACTCTGCATCACAATTGGGGCACACTTTGTCAGTTTTAGGGTTTTCTCCTAAGGGCTTCATTTCCTTGTTTCATGCACAAATCAGGGTGTTTCTTATCTATTTTGACCTATCCTAACCTTATCCCCCTTTTCGGGATCATCCGTGCGCTGTTTTCGATCAAATTAGGGTCCTAAGTGCACAACTGCGCCTGTGTACCCTGTCTTGCGCCTGTGTACCCTACATAGGTGCAAAAAATCCTCACACAAGCACAAAATGCACCCACACAGGCGCAAATGTCAATTAATTCATTCCCTGTGGGCCCCGCAATGTCCCGCAATCAAGCAAAATTCATGAAATTGATAATATGGGTTTTTGAGATACATACCGCTGCTCCCACATCGTCTGGTCATCTGTAGGTGCGTACATGTTCCCTGAGGTGATCTTCCATTGGAATGTTCGCCATCTCTATGCAAGGGTCCTTTTCCAGAGCAACAATTCCTCCACTTTGGCTAGTGCAAATGAGCTCTTTTCCTTCTCCTTATCTCATTTATAGATATTTGTCAGTGCCTAGATGGACGTGCACCCTCTCCATCTTATGTTGGTCGTGGTCTTTTGTACCTTCCACTGCTTGTCATTTGTGTATCCGACCTCCGATCTTTCATCCGTTCGAACCTATCATTTTCTATCATTCTTATCGATCAATTGGCCTCTTTTCTGGATGTTTCCGGCCAATTTCTCGAGGGGGCATGCATATGTCATCGTTATTGTTTGGGGCATTTTCATTATTGTTCTTTGAAACAACGCTTAAAATTGCATTGTCTCAAAGAGGGGCAAAATGTAGACATCTAAAAATGGTCAATGCTTGCGGAGTAATACTTTAACATTTGCGCATTGCCTTATTTTAGGGTTCTTGCGTCGCATTAACATTTCTTCTATGTCGCACACTTGGTCTTTATCATTTACGAGCATCGAGTCCTTCTTTTGCATTCCTCATTTTTATCGCTTTCGAATTAGGGTTTTGTCCTCTTGTCAATTTTGTCATTTTGCGATCAATTCGTCATCGATCCTTGTCCTCTGGTCAATCTCGTCATTTTTGTGATCGATTTGTCATCGATCGTTGTCCTTTTCAAACTTGTCATTTTGCGATTGATTTGTCATCGATCGTTGTCCTTTTCAAACTTGTCATTTTGCGATCGATTTGTCATCGATCGTTGTCCTTTTCAAACTTGTCATTTTGCGATTGATTTGTCATCGATCCTCGTCCTTGTCAATCTCGTCAATTTTGCGATCAATTTGTCATCGATCATTGTTCTTTTCAATCATGTCAATTTGGATCAATTATTGTTCCTCGTCAATTGGCATCTTTCAATTTGGTCTCTTTATCAATCTTGGTCAATTCCTCAACCAATCTCAATCGTTTATCAGCATTGATCCTCTGTCAATTAAAATCATTATTAAATCGACATCAATTATCTTTTGTCAAGACCTAATTGTTGTCCTTGCATTTCTAATTCATCTTCTAGGATTTTATGATTTATTCATTTAATCTTGTTTGTCATTTTCCCTCTAGGTTAGATAATTTATTTATTTATCCTAAGTCTTCTTGTCACAATTAAATATTTATTTAATTGGCTAATTAATTCCCTCTCTTTTTGTGAATTAATTAATGAATGAAAAATTGTTAATTAATTCACCTATTTTTCTAATTTCATCAATTTCTAATTTCCTAATTTCCAATTCATCATTTCTAATCTAATTTTCTAATTTCTCCTAAATCCCTAAATTTCTATTTCTATTTCAAATTCTTGTCATAACTTCTTGCATAGCAATTTGTCATAAATTGTCATAAATTGTCATAACACCTTGCATAGCAATTTTTCATACACTTGTCATAACTTTGCTATTCTTGATTTGAATTTCCTTTCAAATCTTTTCATGCTAATCTTGTCTTTTCTCTAATTTATCTATAAATTGGATGAATTTCTTCAATCAAGGGATCCGAATCAATCACGCTTCTAGTATCCTTACGCCGTCATCTCATCTTGTCAATCTTGCTTTCATCTCATGCTTTTGCCCTTGTAGGTGAGATCCACAAACAAAGCAATTTGAAGGAGAAAGAAGGACAATGGAGCCACATGAAGGAGATATCTCCGTCTGTTTGCTTCAATTTCATTCAATTTGAATATCTTGTCTTTATGTCTTCATTGATGGGATTAGGATTGCTTTCATTACTTTAGGTTTTGTGATTGTCCTAATTGCTATTGGTTTTGATGCTTTTCAATTTCGTGATCTACAGTTCCTTCTTCTTCTTCTTCTTCTTTTGTGCAAGGAGGTTCTTCTAATTTGTGGTCCTCAAGTTCTTGTGCGACTCGACTCCAATCTTCATCTACTTTAACATTTGTGCTTTCAACCATCTTCCTGAATCTCTTGTTGTATCATCTATAAGCCTTGCTTCTTGTTTACTAGCCAAGGAAGATCCCTTCGTCATATCTTGATTCAAACTTTCCCAAGTCTCCTTCATCTTTTCTAAAACAACATTTTCTTCCAAATAATCTAGAATATTTGATAGTGACAACTCTACCCTACCATATCTCATAAGGGATCTTAGAGTTGTTGATCCTCAATTACACTTTGTTAAGAGTGTAAATTGAATTATGAACGGCTTCTTTTCAATACACATTGGGAAGATTAACATCTTTTAACATTGTCCTAGCCATCTGTTGAACGATTATATTTTTTCTTTCTACTACCCTATTTTGCCGAGGGGTCCTAGGAGTAGACAAATGTCTCCCAATCCTATGCTCTTCACAATTAATTCTCAAACTCATTTAAAGTAAATTCACCTCCTTCATCAAATCTTAATTTTTTATCTTAGCATCTACTTCATTCCCAACCATAGATTTAAAGGCTTTAAACTTATTTGGAGCTTTTGATTTTTTACTCAAGAATGTAACCCAATTCATTCTAGATCTATCATCAATATTCAACATAAAGTGCCTTTCGCCATTCAGTTCTTTTGTATTGGTAGGTCCACATAGGTTATTACATACCAACTCCAAGGATTTTGTAGAGGAGTACTCCTTGTTTGTGAATCTCGTCCTAGTCTACTTTCCCATTTGACATTCCTTGCATAAGATATTTATAGGCTTGATGATCCTTGGCATATCTCTTATTGCATGTGTAGAGCTAATCTTCACCATGTTGTCAAAGTTGACATGACCCATCCTTTTATGCTCTATCTAACATTCATTGGTTTGTACCACCAGACAACTTCTTCCCTTAGCATCCTTTAGATTATAAACATTCCCATCAATCCTAGCTTCTTCTGCAACTAGTTTTCTAGAGTTCCCTTTTTTGATTTCACAACCTTTTTCATGAAATATGAGATTATATCCCTTGTTACACATCCGACTAACACTAAGAAGTTTATGTTTCAATCCTTTAACATAAAGAAAATTTGTGTTGTTATTTCCATCAATTATTATCGTGCCCTTTCCACAGTTTTGGGAAGATCCTTCATCACCAAACTTAATTGATCCACCATTCCTATATTTAAGGTTAGCGAGTGATATGATTTGGTGGATGTTGTTGGTGTAATAAAGGTGTTTTACCTTGGTTATTTTCCACCTAGGTCCTAATTACACAACACTTAAGCTTACTTAGGGAACCACATAGCGGTTGTTGGAGCATCTCCACTTTAGGTGGCATTATCATGTTATCATTTTCACTTTATGTGGTGTCTCCACCTTTAGGACCTTTATCACATTATCATATCCACCTTTTGTGGTTACACCTTTGGTGGGTGATCCACCTTTAGTGGCGTTATCATGTGATCACTTTTCCACTTTAGGTGGGATGATAGGTTGTCACTTTTTATCATAATCTTATGCACTCATATGTTCTCACCTTGGCTATATAACCAAAGGGTCTCCTATGTAGTATTAATTCATTGATAACCCAATGGATCATTTTGTATTGCATCATTGATAGGAATACAATTTATTCTTGTCATATTGATTCTCTCTTGTTATTGTGCTTTCTATTTGGCCTCTAGATCTTGGGTGACTACCTATATAGCCAATTCTTACAAATGTCCATAGATTATTCCAAAACTTTTAATATTCTCCTTCTACCATGCTCAAGGTTGAGAAGGTCTAAGACCTTCTATATTTGTCACTTGCATTTGCTTGAAAGTTTTCAAAGCCTTTTTCAACAAATGCATTTTATGTACATCATGTAATCATAATGTTTCTTGCTAAATAGTTTGTGCCATGTCAATGTCCTCATGTTTTGTATCATGTCTACCAGGACACTTGCGACTATAACATTTGACAAAGATGTCCTTTTCACTATGATGAAAAACCATATGTTATTTTTAAGTCCTAATTTTGTCACAGGCCACAAGGATGCTAATTGTTGTAAGTAGAATATGTGACACCTCCATCTTATTTTGCGATTCCAATGTTGGCATAAACATGTTATTCTAGCTAAGACATGGAATTTGACAATACATGTTTGCTATGTTTCCACATTTATGGCAACCTTGCTACTTAGGACATAAAAAATGGCCCTTCAAATATGGTTTTAGAGGTCAACAATATCAATCTAGAAATTGAGCTCTTGCATTCTCTAGAGAGGTGTGTGACATATTATTGGTAGACCTAACCCGATCAAGCCAACAACTAGGTAAACCCAACCAACAAGAGTTCAACCTTGGAGCTATATGAGAAGAACCCAATGCATTAGTAGAACCTTACCAACCATTTGGACTAGGGACAAACCCCACTTGTGTATCAAATATTAGTACATTTAAATTTTTAATATTTTATTATTTTAAAAGTACTCATTTATTTTGTGAAGGTTCTAAAAAATAATGAAACTTTTCAACTAATCAAGTATCAATAACTAATTTTAAAATAATTTTTGTTAAATTTTTTGCATAAAGCTTATAATTTTTTAAAATTTAATAAAAAAAATAACTTTTTATTTGTTGAAGGGTCCAAAACTTAATCTTACCGTTTAAGTAGGCTAGTATGCATTGCAATAGGTACCAAAAAAAACTATTCCTAATTTCATCTAATGCTACATAATAGCAAAGTGAGCCCGCACGACTACTATCACGTCATTATTTTGTTGTAATCAACCACGAGACAGAGAAATTGCAGGTGGACTAGTATACAAGTCTCACAGGTTGCCGGGTATGGCGGAAGCGGATTTATATTCCCTCGAAGTCTAGTTATTCTTCTCACGCCAAACTTTAGAAGACACGTTCAACACACTGAAAGATAAATGAAGGCATATTACAATCTTGATTTGCAGGTATAAGGCGTTGATTTTTATATATTTCAATTTTTTATTTATGTTTTTAGGAGAGGACGGAGGGGAATCGAAGAACAGAAATTTGAACCCTCGAAGGGAAAGATAAATCTCAGGAAAACAAGTGAAAAGTTTGGGCCTGTTCGCGTTTCGTTTAACTAGAGTTTGGAGATTCATCAGAATGAGCCGTGGTACAGGAGCTGGGTACGATAGACACATTACTATATTTTCACCAGAAGGTCGACTATACCAAGTCGGTTAGTTCATATCTTTTTTTACCTAAACCGTTGAAAATTATTTATAGAGTTAGCTCAGATGGTCAGTATAATTTTCATTATATTAATCACTTTGCAATCTGAGCCGATGGAAAAAGTGGGGACTAGAAATTACTCTACCAGTCTAGTTTTTTTTTCACTCACTTGTAAATTATATTTACTAATAAATTTTTTTATCATTTTTTATTTTTTTATTTAGATAAATTGATTATCTATAAATTTTAGAGCTTAAACTTTTAAAATTATCCTAAAAAATCTCAGCAAGCACCCTTGAATTTTTTTTAGGAAGCCTCTCCATTGGACCCCAGCCTAAGCCTGCTGGAGTTTAAACCTAGGCTTTTTTAGTTGATGACTTGCCATCTTGATCAGTCAGCCCGGTCCCAAGGACATATAGTTGATACATTAATACTATGAGTTTGTAATTGGTTTGGTAAGATGTTTTCTTTTGTGACAGATGGTTACTGATACCCTGACATCAAAATTTTACTTAAATTGTTTATAGGAAATGCCCCAGGTTTGTTTGTTGCATTTAGTTTGAGGTTAATGTTGATTTTGTGATTTTGAATGACAGAATATGCGTTTAAAGCTGTCAAGGCCGCAGGTATTACATCCATCGGTGTTCGTGGTCAGGATTCAGTTTGTGTTGTAACTCAGAAAAAAGTACCGGTATGATCTTATTTTTCTTGTGTGCTTGACGCTATTTTCTTTTGGATACTTTAGAGGTTTTCTTAAATGTTATTTTATGTTATTTCCAATTAACGACGTATCAATTATTATATTTATTGGTAAATCTTGGGTGCGGTTTATATTCCATTGTTAACACTGTTCTGGGTAAGTGTACTCAAACATCATTAAGATTTGTAACCATGGATCTCACTCATAATCTTTAAATCACGGGCTTACCATTAGTTTGCTGGAATTGTAGCTATGGGGACTTGAGTCTTGGTCATGGCTTTACAATTGCTCACCATTTATCATTATAACTGCAACCATAGACAGGAGGAACTATACGCAGGACAAGCTTCTTGACCAGACTAGTGTTACCCATCTTTTTCCAATTACAAAATTTATTGGTTTACTGGCAACTGGAATGACAGGTACGTTTGTTCTTTTGTTTGGTTAATACTTGCTATGTTATACGTTGCTTTTAATATAGTGTGGGGTAACCTTGGATCACATTCTTAAGAGTTGTAAACCTGAGCCATATTTGCATTTAAATCCATTTCATGATCTTACAACTGTATCCCATTACTATTACATTACAATCCTTTGGACATCATAATTTTAGCTGCATTTTTCTACTTACATTTCCATGTTGTGTGGTCAGCTAGGGTTTTGCCTATTTGCACCGACGAACTTAAGTCTAGAAAGTATGATTAAAAGTAAGGTAAAATCAAAATAAGGGATTAATGACCTTACAACCTTTGGGATTTTAATGTCCTAAATATCAAGTATCGGAGTCTCAGTCACTTTCAAACCCTAGGTGGGATTTCAAACTTTCTCATACTATCATGCCTTCCCTTTATTCCCCACAGCCCTGCTTTTTAGATCCTTTGCCTTCTGCAACCTCTCGGGTTTTCATTTCCCTCATTACACTGGTATCAAGTATGCCATATCCTTAACTTATCTTTTCTGGTATCAGTATCTCGATTCACTTGATCCCCACTATTGGTTGCATTAGTTATCCTCAAAGCCTGATCTACACTCCCTCCTGTATTAGTTATTACTTATTTTCGAAGCCTGATCCTAGCTCGTTTTAGCATTGGGTATTTTGAAGCCCAATCCTTGTTCCTTCTTGCATTGAATATCTCCCAATCTTGACCCTTGCTCGGCTATCTTCGATGCCCAATCCTCTCTCCTCTCATGCTTCCCTTGTCTAAACCTTTAGGTTTTCTTTACCATCATCCCTCTTGTTAAAGCTATTAACAACTATCTCAACACCTTGTTCCCTGCTGTTCTGCTGCTCTGCTTATTCAGGCCAGGCCCATGAACCTTTGCATTCCTTCGCCTCTTGGCATCCATGCATCCCATTTCTCAAATTCTCAACTTTAACCCTTCAAAGAATATAATGCCAACATACTAAATGGCAAAACATCTGAGCAACATTCTTGATTCCTTGCCCCCTCTTGCCATTGCATCCTTCAGGGATGGATTTCTTCAGATCCCTTCCTTTTGGCATGCCTTTCCCTAGCTCCTTGCTGTTCAAATGAAGAGTTCCACCTATCATCATGCCGACTAGGGATGCCATTAATGGGCTTCAATTTGAATTCGGTAAAATGGCAGAAGACTTTCAAATTCTTTTCAGCACGTGGGCCCATTGCTAGGCCTCCAAGCCTTATATATTTCAGGCAGCTTCATGAGTTATTATCTTTTGACATTTTATGAACAAATCCTAGCTGTAACTTGAGCCCTTGTGTTCAGCTATTGGATTTGAAGATGAAATTCCCTAGGCTTTGGAGACCAGTAGATGGAACTGTTGGTTTCTTGCAGTTTCGAGGATGAAACCCCATTGGATCTCTACTTCATACAAAGGTTGCATTCACATGTCAAGATTGAAGACTTTCAGCATTTTGGAGGATTTTAGGATTTGGTTATTTTCAGAATATATTTGTAATTGGTTTAGAAGCAAATCTTTGTAATCATTTATTGCATAAATATATTCAAATGAAATACTCAGTTCCAGCCAGTATTACATGTGTAAATCTATTAAATGTGTTGTGCATATTATTGCATAAAAGATGCAATGGTAAATTTTCTTATATATTATTGAAGGAAAGAGATACATTTATAGGCATATAAAATACTGTAGATATATAATATGCCAACTAACTACTAACCACCTACAGCTGTAGACATTTAAGATGTCTAACAACTAATTATATTGACCATTAACAGTATAAAGAAATATTATTCTAACACCCTCCCTTAATGGTCAATCTATCAAAAACACCAAGTTGCCCCTGAATTTTACAAACTTATCCGGGCTTAGAGACTTGGTGAAAATATCCGCAGTCTGATCCGTTGTCGGAACACACTGCAACCAAATTGATCCGTCTTCTACCAGCTTGTGGATGTAGTGACAATGAAGCTCAACATGCTTGGTACGTTCATGGAAGACTAGATTTTTGGCCAGTTTGAGCACCACTTGATTATCGGTATACAAGGGAGAAGGACCTGCTTGCAGCATCTGCATGTTAGAGAGCATCTTGCAGAGCCAAACTGCCTCACATGCGGCCTTGACTGTTCCCCGTTATTCGGCTTAGGTCAAGGAAAGAGCCACGCCTT
The DNA here is from genome assembly GCF_030272615.1 of Cryptomeria japonica. Lineage (NCBI taxonomy): Eukaryota > Viridiplantae > Streptophyta > Pinopsida > Cupressales > Cupressaceae > Cryptomeria > Cryptomeria japonica. The sequence continues at coordinate 578,546 of NC_081408.1, read as the reverse complement.
GTTGCTTCTTGCTGCTCCAAGTGACAACACCTATACCCAAACTGAATATGTACCTAGAAGTGGATTTTTTGTCATCCACTGATCCTTCCCAACCCGAGTCAGTATAACCAATCAGCTTTGGATTGTTGCACCTGCTATACAGAATGGCATAGTCTGAAGTGCCTTTCACATATCGCAGCACTCGCTTCGCTGCAAGCCAATGATCAGCTTTTGGAGCTGTCATGAAGGGAGAAATGTAGCTCACTGCAAAATTGAGATCAGGTCTAGTGGCAATGAGATAGATGAGGCTGCCCACTAGTTGCCTAAATGTCGTTTCGTCGACCGAAGGTGAATTAGAGTTGGCTGACAACTTCAGCCCCTTCTCCATAGGTGTGGAGGCAGGTTTACAATTCTGCATCCAAAATTTGTCAAGCAGATTGTGAAATAAAGATACTGTCATCAGTCTGCCATACTTCAACACCTAAGCAATAATGGAGAAGCCCCAAATCTGTAATGTCAAAAGCTTGGCACAAGTCTTGTTTGATGGTTGTAATCAAATGTGTTGAATTGCTAGTAATGATCAAGTCATCGACATAGACAACAAGAAAAAGGATATCATCACTAGAGAGTTTGACATACAGATTAGTGTTAGAGGGACTACGCTGAAAACCATGTTCAACCAAATATTGATCAATCTTGAAGTACCAAGCCCGAGGGGCTTGCTTCAGGCCATAGAGGGCTTTTACCAATTTGCAAACTTGATGTTCCTTACCAGGAACCTTGAAGCCATGAGGTTGAGTCATATAAACTTCTTGCAACTCATCATTAAGGAATGCACTCTTAACATCCATTTGGTTAAGTTTCCATCCAAACTGAGCCGCAATGGCGAGAAGTGATGAATTGTGCTCATCTTGGTAGTAGGAGCAAAAGTCTCCTCATAGTCAATGTCCTCTCGCCGTGTAAATCCCCGAGCAACCAATCTAGCCTTGTACTTATCCAAATTACCATTTGCATGATACTTGATTTTATAAAACCCATTTACAGCTGATAGGTTTCTTCCCAAGAGGCAGATTAGAAAGAACCCAAGTGTTATTCTTCAGAAGACTATGGTATTCTGTCTCCATAGCCTTTTCCCACTCAAGAATGCCTTTAGCCTCGGAATATGTCTGAGGCTTACAGATGATGTGGATGTTGGCCATAAGTGCAAAGTTGACTGTATTTTGCTGCTTTCTCTTTCGGCGAACTGATCTATCCTCAAGAAGCTCATCATCACGAAGATCTCCTATTGTCTTGACCCACCATTTAGGCCTGAGGGTAGAAGTACCAACATCTGGCATTGGAGGAACAACATCCCCTGGAGTTTCCAGAACAAAGTCATCTGGATGCGAATCCTCTGAAAAATCAGGTGGTGCTGGATCGGTAGATTCCTCATCTTCAGAGTTAGAATGCTTTGAAGCCCTCCCATCATGGGAACCAAGAGGAAGACGAACACCAACATCAAAAGTCTTCACAGACTGAGTCGCAAGACTAGGAGTAGAAGGCATACATGGACGAGTAGTGTCATCAACCACAACATCACGACTGAAAATGAGACGATTTGTCTCCACATCAATCAACCTGTAGGCCTTGTGGTTGTCACTGTAACCAGTAAACATAAGTTTTTGTCTCATTGAATCTAGCTTAGCATGCTTGGTGTCTGGAATCCATACATGAGCAGTAGAACCAAAGACTTTCAATGGCCCACTTTAGGCTTGCGTCTTGACTAGGCTTCTTCAGGAGTCATCTTCTTAATGGCATGTGTAGGTGACCGATTCAGGAGGTAGACTGCAGTATAGACTGCTTCAACCCAGTATTTCATAGGAACATTGCGATGCTCCAACATAGATGGAGCCATTTCAGTAATGGTGCGATTCCGACGTTCAACTATACCATTCTGTTGAGGAGTGTATGGTGTGGTAAGTTGGCGCTTAATGCCATGTGCAACACAAAAGGTGGAGAAATTAGATGAGCAAAACTCCCCCCCATTATTTGATCTTAGAGTAACAATTTGGGAGCATGACTCTTTCTCAACCAAGGCCTTAAACTGCTGAAATGTATTGAACACATCTGATTTATTCTTGAGAAAGTACACCCACATTTTTCGACTGAAATTATTAACAAATAATAAGAAGTACCTGGACCCAGTAACAAATGGAGTGTTCATTGGTTCACATACATTAGCGTGAACCAATTGAAGTACCTTGGAGGCTCGCCAAGAATTGCCATCCGAGAATGGTGTCCTATGCTGCTTCCCAGCTTGACAAGCTCCACAAACTCCATGATTTTGAGTTTGGATCTCAAGTAGACTAGTAACCAAACCCTCCTGAGATAATCGAGAGAGATAGTGCACGTATAAGTGCCCATAACACTAATGCCAAAGGGTTCTAATGGATGTACTCCTAGCAGCCAGAGCGTGCTCCTGAGAATCGCCAGAATCAGCAAGTCTATACAAACTATGATCCTCAAGTCCCATAGTGATTGTCTATGAGTCTCCCTATCAACAATGCTGCAGGTGGAGGAACTGAAGACAACATCTAATTGAGAAGAATTCCTCATGATCTGGCTGACGGAGAGGAGATTATGTTCTGGAACATAGTAGACATCAAGAAAAATTAAATTTCTACCTCTTGAGTGAATCTGGACAGTGCCCTTACTAGCAACTATGTACTCTTCTCCTCCGAAGATTACTGAATCTGAGAATGGTGCAAATGTCGTGAATCAATCCCGACGATGAGTAAAATGTTGTGAAGCCACTGAATCAATATACCAGACAGAAGAGTGTATTGGATTTGTTGTTCTCTTGGCCATAAAAGCATAGAATGCAGATTCTTTCCGCTCTGAGTACTCTGCGACATTTGATTTCTGTTGAGTCACTCCCTTCTTTTGTTCAGAAGCGAATCAAACTCGATAGTCAGTCTTCATGTGACCAAACTTATGACAATAATTGCACTGAACATTCTTCTTCTTGCTGTCTGAAGAACCAAAGCCTTTCTGCTGAGAAGATTGAGCCTTCCCTTTGTTCTTAGCAGAAGATTTGGCAGAGAACGCTTGCTTGGTGGAGGTGGAACTGGTACTACTTCCAAACTATTGTCGCCACCGATCTTGCTTTAAAAGCTTGTTACAAAGATCGGGAAACTTCAAATCGACGTCAATGGAAGTGATATTGAGTGTTTGGATGAAATGCTCATAAGATTTGGGCAAACTCTTCAGAGTGATGACGACCATGTCCTCTTCCTCCATTGTGCGACCAATCGCCTGAAGTTGATCACGGATGACAAAGATCATAATCGAAAAGAGCATGTTCTTCAGAAAGAATTCTCTTCTCTTGTCAGAGGTTTCATAAAGACTCTTGAAATGATCTCAAGTTTCCTTAATAGTTTTGCCGGATGGTACTTAGGGAGTTGCTCGTCTGTGACAGAGAGTTTGATGAGCATGATGGTTTCCCGGTTGCGCTCATCCCATTTGTCTTGATCTTTTCCTACAGTAGTTGGACATGGAGACGTGCCCAAAACAACTGCATCAAAACATCGGTACTCAAAAATTGTGAACATGCGTTGCTTCTAAGGGTTGTAGTTGCGGCAGTTGAATTTCTGGCTACTTTCAAGTATGATGTTTGTCAGAGATGCCATCACATACCCTGAGGTTGAACTGGTGAAGGCGCGAATTCCAATGCACGAAAACCAGTAGATGAAAATAGAGGCTTTTTATTTTTAAAAGTTCAAGTCAGATTCTAAGGCAGAAATTGAAACTCCAGTATGGTTTTTGAGGCAAATTTTTTTTCAGAAGACTCAAAAAAAATCTTAAAGCAACCCAAAAGAGATCTCGAAAAACCCACATAATCTGCAATGAATTTTTTTTTTCTGACTTGAAACAAAGGAGATAATCACAAAACCCTAGCCGTAGAAAAAGTACGGAGGGTTCATAAAAAACCCTAGGCAGCAGAAGAATCACCAGAAAGCTTGCTGCAAACAACGAACACAGCAAAACACTGCCCACGAACACAAACCCAAACCACGGCGCCGTTGTCACGAAAATGAAAAAAAAATTACGACCCAGAATACGTCGCGACCACGGCAGATCGCGGGTACGAAAACACAGAAATCGCGGGCAAAAACATGGCTCAGATCTGCGAAAAAAAAGCTGCAAACGGGCACCGAAACCGCGCATAGATAGAAGGAAAAAGGCTGACGCATAAACCCCACGAAACCAGATCGCGGAAAACGGGCGCCAACAAATCGCGAAATGAAATCCGTGACTAAAAGAAAACCCTTTTCGCGCAACGAAAAAACTCAGAAAAAAATCCAGTTGGGCATAGGAAAAATCGCGGTGTAAGAGTTGTTTCGTTGCAGACAGACACGGCAAAAATCGCTTGCAAAGAAACTGGCGTTTAGCGTAGAGAAATTACGCGAAAATCGCGAAATCGCCGTCGAAAAAAATTGCAGAGAGCGCAGGGAGAGCCGGAACAGATCGCGATGAAAAAATCCGCGTCGCAACGTTTGTGCAGAGGTGCAAAAAAAGAATTGCGCGAGTTGCAGAAAAAAAGGAAGAGTGATGCTGGAGAAAATTAACAATTTGTAGATGTGGGGTTGAGTCAAGGGGCTAGCAGAGTTCTATGTGAGAGTCAGATGCCATATGTTTGGCAAAGAACTAGAGCTTTCATGCAAAGATGAAACATATAGATGTCCAGTACCAGTCAGTTTGTGCTATGGTAGAGGAAGGAAGGGTGATGCTGGAGAAAATTAACAATTTGTAGAATCTTGGATGCATTGACAAAGCCAGTGGACATAGAAAAGCTTAGGTGGTGCCATGAGTCTATGGGCCTCTTGGCCCCTAGCAATCAGTTGATAATATTGGTTTTACATTTTCTCTTGCAAAGTGTTTGACATATAGGAGAATGTTAAGAAAGGTGTCTCAACCTTGCAATCCTATGTATAATTCATATTCTCTTTGACAGGTGAGTTTTTGGTTATTTTTGGGTGTTTTTTGCATTGTTTTCTTGGCCCACGGTATTGTAAATCTACCTTTTTGATGTGCTTATCAATATGTGTGTATGCATTAGTGGTCAACATAGTGGATTTTATGGTGTTAGAGTTGCTCTAGATCTTTTTTTGGTGATAATCTTGTAAAGGCTTAGACTCTGCAAGTGTATTGTAACTATTGATTGCTAAATAATACATTTAGTTTTTTGAACTTTTTTCAGAATGTGGATCTTCCCTTGAATGTTTTTCTTTGTAACTGTATGATCAGTTTAAGTATTAGTGTAGGAAGCATATTTTAGAACTCTGCATCCTTTCAGGTATGTGCCTGTTAGATATGTCTTACTTTTGAATATTCATAATACATATAGTAAATGTACAGTAGTAGCCCAGATTGACGAGGTTACCCCAGATATAATGCTAGCTGCCTATGAGGGAATTAGAGATCAGTTAGTTTCCACTGTTTGTGGACTAACTTACCATGATTAAGGATTGCTGGGAGCTGAACTTATAACACAGCACATAAGGCAAAAGAAAAATTCTTCTGAAATTATAGCCCAAAAATTCTACTTCAGCTATAGTGACATAATGCTGCTGCAGAATGTTAGTTGGCATTTGAGGTGTAAACCTGGTTCTCTTTAGGATGAAAACCCTTAGGAAAATACACGGTGCAGGATATTTCAGATTTGCACAGAATCTGAAAGATCATTAGGACGAATAATTGCATAACTGTATGTGTGTTAAGGATGCTTCAGAGTTTAGAACTGTATGCCGGTGGTTTCCAAGTGAGTTGTATTAGTTAGTTGCCCTCGATTTACATGTATGTCTTTCTTCAATAAAATATTAACAAAATATCTGTGGTTAGCTTTGTGGGTGCGATTAATTTGTATGCATTTAGTTTAGCACATCACATTCGAGCTCTTGTTTTCTTTTAGTCAAGGTCAACTTGCAGTCATTAGATTGTGGATATGCATACCCTCGAAGATGGCTAAAATCACGCTGAATATTATTTTCACTAATGCAGTTTTGATTTGCAGTAAATGGATAATAGATAAGTATACATTTCTTATGAGGCCTTCTATTATGTAGAAAGTCACACTGAAAGCTAATCTGCTATTTGAAGACCTAAAGATAAAAATTTAAGATTATAAAAGCCTTTCACAAAGCAAAACTTTATTTAGGTATACGATGCTGGTAATTTGGTATATAAGTGTGTCAGATTTAGATTTGATTACCTAAAAGTTAAGATTAAATTTATATTAAACGCTAATATGTTTGTGAGATCCATTGCGTTAATAAGTATGACTAGAGTCTATTGTCAAACATTGTAAAATATTTTTGCAGCATTCAGTAAGTGGAATTCTTGCTTTATATGTGGAGTTATATCGACAAATCTTGCTTTGCTGAGCAATCAATTATCTTTATTCATGTAAAAAGATCTAATGATCAAATGGTGATTGTCTTGTCTTTTGACTGGTGGAATAGTTCTTTTGTAAGAAATTTAATAAAAATTGTTCCTGCCTGATCCCTCAGTTTCATTGATCTTTTCTTACCCATTTTTGTTTAAAGTTGGTGTGTTTTTTATGCACGCTCAACCCAGAACAAAATACCCAAAGATATCCTATTCTCTCTTGATCAAAATCTTCTATGTGCTAAACAGATGGACTGTGTGATCACAAAGACGATTCCAAGGTTCTAGACTCATGCAGATAGTGTCAATTGGTTTGTTGTGATATGCTGGTAATCTCAAGGGGGACTTACATAATTGTTTGAGTGAACCATTCAAATGATTCTATTGATTGCCGACACTCGTAACTTTCTCTTTTTTGAAATAATTTTGCAATAAGTTCTTCTCAATCTTACTTCTACTAAGACGTGGGAGAAAAGGGCAAGAGGGTGAGAGTTTAGGAAGATAATTCTAATGCTACGCTAATCCTATGAACTCTGGAGATAGAAATTGCAAAAGTGGAATTAAAACCAATTCTTGCTTCGCCAAACTCAATAACTACACAAGAACAATGCTATCTTCTAAGGAATTTAAAAGATTTTCATATCGCTCATATTCACCGACATTTTGAACAATTAATATAGCAATAGAAGTTAAGTTTTCACTTACTGGTTCAAGCTAATCTTACAAAATAATTGAAAATCATCCAATTATGAAAAGTATGAACACATCCATTCCACATTAAGCAATTCTATCAAATCCTTCATTCAATCTATCAACTTGAAAATGAAATCTATTCTATTGAGAGCCAAGAAACCATGCTAACTTGCAAAAGTAGACGAAAATTCACCAACAATTGAACAATGAATAATGTCTTAGCACTTAAGAAGTATCACTACAACGATTTCTCAAAAATCTCCCTTTTAACAAATGAGAGGAGGATGGTTTATATAGACACCCCATTACAAAGCAATGGCCTAGATTGATCCAAGATCAACGACCAATATTAAAACATTAAAGCCCTAATTAGGGTTTGTTACAATTGTTATCCAAAGTGGGCCAATGAGAAATAAACAACCACCAAATCCAACTTTCTTCTAGAAGCGGGTGTCCCTTATCCTTTACTTTGGCAGCAAATTCAATGAACCTGGTTACTATGGGGTCGACCTCTTCCATTGGGACACTTGGCATAATGTCGACCTTGTACTCCATCAAGTCCATCTTATCAATTTTCGAAAGCCATCCTCAATGGATAGAAATCAGGATGCCTTTCCAAAATGTTGCTTCTTGATTGGACCTGCAGAAGTGAAGAATTTGCTTTGAACTTTGGTTTTCAGGCTCTCTACATTCATGTCCTTGTCTAGAACTATTTCCTGCTCAAGCACATCGGAGACTGTGATGACGACCTTGTCCTGGATTACTTTGAATGTTCCTTCTATTTTGGCATCGTCAATCTTCATCTTTTCCAAGGAATATTTATGGATTAAGGAATTTTCTTTGCCTTCTTCTTTTCTTCAAGTCTTCGAGCTCCACATGGCCAAGGTCAATATCTCCAACCCTCTTCCATTCCATCATGATCTTGGACTCCAACTTTGGTTCTTTGTTATTGAACTTTATTTGTGTCTTTTTTGAAATCCTTCCTTGAGTTGACATCTACCACTTGAAAATCATGCAAACTTTCTTACTTAAAAACAATAAGGGGGTGGGGGGGAAGGAGGGGTTGATGTTCATTTCCATCTTAGAGTGCAAAGTTTGAAGAAATTTTCAAAGGATAATCCTTAGACTTAATAAAATTTTGGAAATTGAAGCATTTGCCCCCAAAAAGCATAAAAAGTAAGGTGATTTGAAGCGAAACCTATCCTGCAAGTCCAGAATAAATTCTTTAAGGAGTCACTCCAACTTTTATCTCAAGCATGGAAATTGGCTTTGAAATTCTCTTGGAAGATGTCTTGGAAATTTGCAATTTTGAACTTTTTCAACACTTAGCCAATAATTTTCTAGAGTTTTGAAGCAAATTTCATCTTGATTTCAACCTTTTTTGCTTTATTCCTCAAGGCTTAGCCAAAAATTTTCTAGAGTTTTGAAACAAATTTCATCTTGATTTCAGCCTTTTTTGCTTTATTCCTCAACACTTAGCCAAAATTTTCAAATTCTTCCTCTTTTCTTATTCCCTCCCTTGGGTGGACTTCCTATAGTCTTGTGGATAATCCTTGTCGCTTGGAGGAATCTATTATGTTCCTAGGCAAACTTGATGCTCGGCAATCAAGGAATTTCTTCCTTAGGCATTGGATGTTCGTTATGCTTGAACAAGGTTTTTCACCAAGCAATCCATGGCGGACTTTCCTCTTGATTGGAAATTTTCCTATATTGCCATACTGTTACCCCTATTTCAAAATTTGAAATCGTTCTCCTTTAAGATGCAGGCTTGGTGATTTTTCGAAGTTATGTCATGTGTTTTGTCCCTTTTCTAAGTTAGTCGGGGGTTAGAAAGTTCTTAAAGCCCCCTATCGCCCGATGTTTCCCATCTTGTGTTTGGTCGCTCTGTCGCTGGTTGTAGAAAGTTCGCAAGTCCCAACCATAGGTTCATTAGTTCACAATTTCCCCGACTGAGCAACTTGTCAAATTTCCTAGGTTTCGGGGCATCGTCTTTGTGTCAAGTTTTATATGGACTAACGTTTGCCTTGTCAGCAAGAACAAGCTGAATTAAGGGACCATTTAGAAAGGCGAAGTAAATGCAGCATTTAAGGCATGCCACATCATTAAAGTACACGAGCTGGCAGATGATTTTTGAACTGGTCTCCATTCTTCAGAATTCTCTAAGAGTATCGCCTAGCTCGCGCTCATGCAGAGTATAATACAAAATCAGTGGGCAGGCATGTGAGACACGGTGGCAGAGTAGTTGAATTTTGAAACTTTTCTACAAGAGCGAGAAGTGGGAGAGAGAACTCCATTGTGAGAGAAAAATGTTCAGTGTGGTTTGGCCTCTGCAGCTGGTTTTCCATTGGCCGTTCCCTGCACAGATTTGGTTGTTGTTTTTTCTGAGAGATACAACTCTGAGACTTAGGAAATTCGGGCAAAGGGTGGTAAAGTAGTCGCATGAATTAACCCTGAAAGCGTTTCTCGCGCTTTGTGCCTCCCCAAAAAAGAAGCTGCTGAGAATATGTCTATTTTGGCTGGCGAGGAATATTTCCGTGTGCATGGAGACTTCTGCATGAATTGTATAGCCAAAAACTGGCTAAAGTCAGAAAAGGGAGGTAAGTCTTAGCTGCCCACCAAGCTTAAAAGAATGCATTTCAAAGATGAAGTTGCAGAGATAATAGTTCTTTTACACTGTGTTGTTGGTAGTAATTCCATTGATTTTTTTGAATTCTGGGTGTGTCATTTCATTCTTACTATCTATGCTCTTGGAAGTTTCACTAATTGGGCCTCCAACATCAGTTTTGATTTGAATGAGCAATTGCAGAATTTCAGCCAATCCCTAGTCTTTCATATGCGCTCGTATCTTGTTTACATCCTAGCTAGTCAAGAGTCTGCTTGGTCGGGCTTGGAGCTTCATCACCCTTTTCTTGTTTTCACACTTATTTACCAGAAATTTCCTCAGCTAACCTTGCGGGAGAGTATACATGCTTTTTCCCGCATTAATGATGCATTCTCAATGGGCCTAGTCAGAAAATTGGAAGGAAACCTTGGCCTACGGTTTTCCCATGTCTCCGCTGACTTTGTGATGAAGTTTGGAAGCTTTTACACCCAATTTGATTGGTTCTCATACCTTAGAATTGGGGGTTTTGAGAAAGAGCCATTGAAATTGCCCCGTTTTCCCTTTGATTATATTGTGTTTTTAGAAGTATGCTGCCAAATGTCTGTAGTAAATGTGAGATACTTGAATATGGGAAAGAGGGGATACTCTTTTCCATTGTCCACCAGTGTCTTTTGCTGTAAATCTAATGGTGCAGCCAAGGCAGTGGGAACACTTCTAGAGAAGTTTCATTTTTCATCCCTACTAGTCAGAAGCAGCTTTGACAGTAAAGGGTATGTGAGGCATCCTATGTATGGAGCCAAAGGTTATATGCATCATCCTGAGCTTGAAGATTTTTGGGAGGATTGTTTATGAGATGCTGAAGTATTCAAGAGGAGTTATATGAGACTCTCCTTATAGCGGATTCACACCCTTGGTGTTTCTTTCAATGTTCCCGATGATGTTGCTGAAGATGAGGTCATTATTGACCCTGAGTATCATACTGTTGCTAATGCAGTCTCTTTGGAGGTTGATTGGTCCAGAGAAGAAGTTTCAAACCTGATGATTCGTACTGCTCCGGTATTAAGAAGAACATCTGATTGGCTGAATGGCAAATGGAAACAACAGGTTAGCTCTTCTCAAGGTCAGAAGTCTTCATCTCGTAGAGAGCATGGAGCAGTTTCCTCTTCCCCTGTTCAAACACCAACAATTAAGTCTATGGATAGGCCGCTAAGCAAAAGCTCTCAGTCAGGCGGGGATGGAGAAAAGCTAGAAGAGATCACTGCTAAACTGAAGTCCACTTGTGAATAGGATGACCGAGTTATGCCACTCAAAGGAAAGTCGCCCCTCTCTGATTCTGAAGGTATTTATCAACAAATAATTGATGATCAGTCTTTCTTTTCTTTGCTTGAAATCCCCTCCTCTCTTGTACAAAGTACCCTTGGCATTATCAATAGAGGATCAAAATCCGATATGACCTCTCTAGCTTGGTTGAAGACAGAAGTTGCAAAGAAAATAAAAGTTTCAACTCCTATCTCCACTGAAATAGACACAGTTGCATTATTGCTACAAAGTTCCCGTAAACCTAAGAAGGCTAAGCGAATGTCTCAGATTATCTCTGATTCTGTTTCTGGCCACCAAATCTTAGAGATTGCTGATCCTGTTGGGAGTATAGATGTAAGTAATGTAACCGAGAAAGATTATAAGATCAGTCATGTGGATATGGGACCCTCCACCTTAGAAGGGGATGTCTACCATGTCGACTTCTTAGTCCATGCATTGATCAAGAGAGCACAGGAATAGAAGAAGAATCTCGAGCTTCAATCCCAGGTGCAATCATTGAAGGATTTTATTTCATCCTTCATAAATCCTACTGCTGGAGTCTTCAAGTTCACAGGTACAAGGAATTGATCCAAACATTGTAAGAAAAGTCAAAGGTAACTTGGGATATGCCAAAGTTGTCACTGATTGGATTGATGAAATGTATAATGTTGGTGTCAATTATATCACTAAGTTCAGAACGTTGTAATATTTGGAATAAAATAAAGGAGTTGTTAACAGAGTTGCAACAGGTTACAAGAGAACATGTGAGCATTTTTGTGCTCTCGAAGGAAATCACGGAGCTCATGTCATTGAGTCATGGCATATTAACCACCAAGAAAATAGTTGGTCATCCTAGAGAGGTTAATCTCATTTGGCGTGATGCTTTAGATTGGAAGGAGAAAATCTATCATGACTATATTGATGACATTGACAAGGCCCTGAAGCACTACTTGAGTGATCTGCTGAAAATAAAGGAGAACCTCTACGCTCTAGATGTTGACGTTATGGACAGTTTCAAAGAGAATGTGTTGGAACTTAGTGAAATGATGCGTCAATTCAAAGAAAATTATCATAAGAATGTTAGGGACCCTTAAAGCATATCTTTGGAATCTTTTAAGGCATTGGGTCGCCTATAAATACACGTCTCTACCTTTGAATCCGAAATGGACGAGATGCACAAGAACATAGCTGCTACTGATGGGTTGGTTGCAAAATGGAAGACAAGGTTGTAGATCACTACTGTATCAAAGGACCTGAATATGGAGCCAGCTATGAACAGGTACTGTGAATATAGACAAAAGATCAAAGCTCAGGAGGCAGCACGTGTTGAGCAGGAGGTGATGATTGTTGAAGATGGTGAACCGGAAACTAAATAGGTGGTGACGGTTTCTTGTTTAATGTTTTAATTATTTTTCTTGATCATTGGTTGGGAAGGCCTAAATACTTTCTGTAAATAACGGTTTTCTTCAAGAAACCATTATCTTTCATGTTTTAAATATTTGGACTTTGTTTCTGATTAGGATCTTTTGGGCAAACTTTCTTTTTCTCATAAGAACAAATGTTTTATGCATGTGGTTGTCTGCTATTTTAATATAGAAGAACTACGGGTGGCTTTCATATATTCATAATCTTTGAATTATGGTGTGTGAATGCTTTTCTATTCTTTGAAATGGATGTCAGTTGGTGAATTTATATTGAAATGGTGGATGATTTGAAATTTCAGTTATTGTGTGTTGTGCGATGCACACACTCCCTGTCGCCGACAGGGTCCCCTTCGTTTCTTTTCCAGCCTCCATTTTGCCAAGTTTCGAATTTAATTTTTATCCGCCATTTTGGGATCCAACAAGTAGTAGTGAAGCAGTGAGCTATGTATCCATTAGGAGATGGGGCATCTGTTAGTTTTAAGTCGCATGGCCTGAGAGTCTTGCGCAGAGAGTCTCGCAATCTGAATGCTTAAAATCAATCCAAGGGAGACTAGTTTTAGCACAAGCCTGAAAATTGGCTAAATAGGCAAGGGTGTTAGTTGTCCCTGGGTTTGCAAGATCGCTTTAAGAGCCAAATTTGGTTTCAAGGTCAGGCTTTTCAAAAGGGTCTTCTAGCCCGAAATTGCAAGCATAAAGGGCATTTCACTTTCTAAGTTTTCAAACTCCCTGTTTACCCCAAAAATCACCTGATAAGGAGAAAATGCTAAAAGTTTTAAAGCTTGCAAAAGTGCTTTCCATGCCGAAAATGAATATTGCCCAAGTCATGAGGTAAGTGGAACTTAAAACTTTTCAAAAATCACAAATAAAGGAGTAGGGTGTTGAAAGTGAAAAGTTTACGAATCGTCTTCCCAGCCTGAAAATGGGCAAACATCAGTGAAATCGCAAAGTCGCCAAAAGGAAAAGGACGTTTTAAAAGTTTGCATTTTAGTCTTTCTGCCAGAAAACATCAAATTCGTGAAAATACCCATCTAGCCGAAAAACTCATGAAAAGGTGTTAAGTCTTAAAACTTTTCAAAATAACCTTTTGACCCGAAAATCGCAAATCGATTGAAAAGGCGATAAAACTTTAAACACTTTTCAAAAATCGCTTCCCAGCTCGAAAATACCAATATTTTGAAAAAGGTGTTAAGTTTTTAAAGTTTGCAAAAAGGTCATTTAGCCCGAAATTGGGCAAGAGCAAGTAAAATCGCGAGTTTTCTCTTTTTTTTTTGGCATTCCCTTCTTTTTTGCCGACAATGCCAAACCAAGTGAAAGGCATTATAAACTCCAAACCTTGCAAAAAGCCCATTTTGGCCGAAAAGCATGAAGGTAATGAAAAGGAGTCGAACACAAACAAAAATTGGTAAATCGCCTCCTAACCCCGAAAATTGCGAAAATCGGTAAGGCGTTTTAAACTTTGACATTTGCAAAAGGGCCTCATGGGCCCAAAACGCGGACCAAGTAAAGGTAAGGCGTTATAAACTTCGAAAATTTGCAAAGTGGCCTTGTGGGCCAAAAATGCCAATTCGCAAAAAAGCGTTAAAACGTCTATAACTTTTCAAAATCGCCCTCTTGGCTGAAAAAGCGGAGTGCAAGGCAACAACGTTAAACATTAAAAAAGGGCTTGCAAAAAGTGCTCTTAGCTGGAAATCGCAAATAAAGGGGTTGGGTGTAAACTTTTCCATGTTTGCATCTCCTCTTTTCAGTCCGAAAATCACCAAACATCATGAAATCACAAATCATAAGAAAGGCGTTGAAAATGGAAAAGTTTGCAAAAGCTTGTTTTGTCCCGAAATTGGGCAAACAGGGGAATCCCGCGGGTTATATGTGAGGCGTTTAGTCTCGAAACCCCGAAAATCGCAAAGCACAAAAACCGCGAAAGTCTACATTCTATCCTGTTTGGCCCAAAAATTGCTAAGGCGTCCAAGATCGCATAGTAGAGAAGGCGTTTTGCAAAGTGGCCCTTTGCCCCGAGAATCGCCATAGTAGTATATACATTTAACTTTGGAGCATTTTCAAAATGCTGTCCAGCCCGAAAATACCAATCACGGAAGAGGTAGAGTGTTAAACTCTCATTTTTACGAAAACCCTTGCATTCTGAAAACGCAAGTTAGGGGAAGATAAGGCGGCATTTTACCTCAGTAGTTCGCAAAGCCTGTCAGGAAAATTAACCTTGAAATGTAAAACTCAGACTAAGGGAAATTTTGAACATCTCAAAAAATTGAACTTAGGCAAGACTCTTCTCCGAGTGCGAAAATCGACAATCATTAAACACCCAAGCCTTGAACTACAACCAAGTAGCGAATTTTAAACAGAGCCAACTTAATTTCTTATTTCAAATAATGTTTCACTTCCAGTTAATTAAGCTCTTTTATTAAAGCGTCGCGTTTTTTTTCGAATTCCTATTGATCTTTGGTTTTATACGCTAACATCATCCTCTATTTTGACTAACCTGTTCACTTCCTTCATCTCGTCTCGCAATCCGTGTCCGCTTGTGCAGGATAAATGCCTAAATCAGCGATAGAGTCCTCTAAAACCCCTGGTGCAACCAGAACATCTCAAGTTTCTAAATCTGACATTCCCCGCAAAGGCGAGAAGATGAAGTACCAGTACCAAAAAGGAGTTAGGGAGTCGAAAGTCCAGAGCATATGGGAGAGCATAGTTGAGATTGATTTGGGCCACATGGACATACAGGATTTCAGAAACAGGGTATATTCTCCTAACGCCTATGGCAAACCTAGGTGGATGATGGAAAGTGGTATCGCTCAGGCAGTAGGTTTCCCTCCATCCGTGCAAAATTATGAGCTAGTAGTTGAGGCTGCCAGGCATTATCACCCAGAGACCAGATTAGTGGTCCTAGAAAATATGGTGCTAGTTGACTTCACACCTGAGGCCATTGGGGAAGCATTTGATATCCCATTTACCGATAATCCCATTGCCACAACTATAGATGAGGCACAGGTTGCTTACGACATGAATCCTGCTAAATGCAGGACATTGATAAACGAAGAATGATATAAAGAGAGAAGACCTCTGAGCATTAGGATCAGTAAAAAGACCCCCAAAAGTGACTTTCATAACGAGTATGGTGATATGGTCACCTTACTCAGCCAGGTTATGGGACTCCCTTAGTCTAATTTTTTTGAAGAGTGGATGTTCTACTTTACGGAGCAGGTCTTTGCTGGGAAGTCCAAGTTCGTCTGGGCTCAGATCATCAGTGATAATATCCATACATAGTTAGTCGAACTTGAGGAAAAGAAGTACTTCACCATGGCTTCCTACCTGATTTACATGTTTGCCCGACACCAGCAACTGACAAGATTAATCAAGAAGGGTGAAATCGGGAACGACCCAAATTAGGTCAAGGTGTATGAATGCTACCCTCAACTGCATTACTATGACATAGCTCAAAGAGAAAAGAATAGCGTTGCTTATGCAATTGGTCAGTATGAGCGTGTCAATGACGCCTTTACAATGTGCCTAGTCAGGTTAATGCAAGGAGGATTGCACATAAAGCTCTCAGAGAAGGCCACCATTTTGGTACATAAGTATGGCGCATGGTATATTCAATTCCCTAGGTTCACCTATATCAGGATAGTTGGCTTTGAGGGAGCTCCATTTCGACTTCCACGCTATCCGACAAACAAAATGGTCCTTATGGAAGTCGCAAGGCAAGCACATCCAGCAGGCAGCTTACTCAAAGATAAGAAATGGTCTAGATTCACCTTCCCCATGATCTTGGGTGCCCTCGATGTGCATTTCAAGAATTCGGTACAAGTTGATGAGTCACTTGCTGAATTAGCATCTTATGGCCTATAGGAACATTTCCCAAGGAAGTGTTTCGATCATGACAATTTGGCAAAGAGAGCCTATGGCAGGCGCTACAGAGCGAAGGCATCAATAGAGGATTATTGGAGCAACTGTTCTGATGACTATGAGGTCCGATGACGTGAGTATTCTAGGCCAAGTGTGTAGCAAATGCGGCTTTATGAGTACTGTCGAGTCCCAGATCATGTAACAGATTATGGCAATTGCTTGCATGTCCAAGAGTTTGAGGTAGTTAAATACCTTTTGCCAGCCATTGATTGGACTCAAGATCCAATTATTGATTTTGAGGCAGTCATGGAGGCTCCAGGAAGGTATACCAATCACTGGCTATCCCAGCAAGTCGAGAGACTGATCCATGAAGGGATTCAATTTACATACAATATGATGGGTAGTCTCGATTCCCAATCTTCAGAGGATGAGGGAACCTCAAGTGCACCGAAAGAAGAGATTGAGAAACCCGAAAAGAAGAGGAAGAAAGCCAGAGCCAATAGAGGGACTCAGACATCAAAAATAACTAGAAGGGAAAAGATCCCTATCAGGAGGCCGAAAGTCAGTTTGTCATCCAAAGACCCCAGTTCCGAGGATGACGTAGTTGAGCTTGACTATATACCTGCTCCGCCCTCCCAGAGTGATGTTGATGCATTTGAGGCTAATTATCCTCCAGCACAAGGTGAGCTAGATGCAGAGGTCAGGATCGTTGGTTCTGATGAACCTAGAAATCAAGTTGAGGAGGGAGAAATTCCGCCTAATCAAGAGGTTGGTAAGCGTGAGCTCACACATGGGAGTCGGCATGAATTACAATTGAATAGCGCCGACAAAGATGACACCACTGTTGAGGGAGAACAAAAGGGGGATGAGACCCAGGAGCCCGACAAAACTGAAGAGCAACCATCACAAGGGGATACCCGATAGTTGTTCAGTGAGGTAGGGGAGAACTCAGCTATGAGTAAAGGATTAGATACTGCATCCGTTCCTTCTATGATAGATCAATTGCAGATAGGCAGTGAGCTAGATGAAACCTCCAAGGAACAAAGTGGGAATTTGGCAATAATATCTAGACAGACCATCCCTCAAGACTGGTTAATTGCTCGTGCACAGCGGAAAGAAGCCGTCAAGCCACCTATCAACTTGGAGGATATCTTCTCTCGCATTGGCCGATTATAGCATTACAACCATCCCAATAGGGCAAGCCACCAAAGAGAAAGAAAGGGAAGAGTTCAAGGATTCTGTGCAAAATATGCTTAGACAACTCGATGAAATGACTGTTGAGAGGGACATGTACTGAGTTCGTGCTGAGCAAGCTGAGGGATACATTGATCACTTGCAGAAACCATTGCAACATGCCCCAGAATCCCATGTTCCCCCATTGGCATTGGCACAAAGGACTACAACCAAGTTTGAAGGAGTACGTGATATCGCCAAGGCCGTTAGGGAATGGATTCGGGACATTAAGGAAAAGGGAGAGCGGATTATTGAAGACGTAAAGGAAATGGCCCACAACCGAGAAACCATTCTTGTCAAATTGTTTGAAGTAAAGGAGTGTTTCAAGGTCCATGGGGTGGTTGGTACAATTCTTCCCCTCATAAGAGCTCTTTTCTGGACCCACATGTAGATTCCCACATTGTTCGCTATCTTGGATCCTTATGACATCGGCGTTTTTAAAGAATGGTACTGGACTGCCAACATGAAGAATGACACAAAAGATACCATTAATAAAGAGCAGGAGGAATGCGAGGAGATTTTGAAAAACATGAGGGATCTTGGTGGAGAGATCCTCCGATCAATGGTTCTAGGCTGGAAAAATAGTTTGTTAGATGATCAAGTACAACCAGACTGGGAGGATAGATTGAGAATTGATAAGGTCGCATACTCCATGGAGGACCTAGAATTTGCCAGTGGGTTGCATTCAGACATATTAAGTTTTGAGGCTCATTGGTCCGACTAGAAGGATGGGTTGAAGCATGTAGATCACCACTTAGAGGGTATGCAATATAAAATACGCCATCCTCCTATGCCCCAAAGCATGGTGTTGTTCTAGCTATGCATCAGATTTCAGGAATATGTCTGGGCAGAGCGTACAGCAGGTCGGGATATCTAGAAGGAGTATTTGCACAGTGAGGATGAATTTTTGGAAAAAGGGTCTACAACAGAAAAGGAGGAAGTGCTTTCCTAAAGTGCAAGTTTCTTTGAAAATCTTAAAATGCACTTTTTAGGCATAAAGTTCATTTCTAATTGCCAAAACAGTTGTAAATCTTGAGCTCCGTGCATGTGCACTTTTGGAGCAGCTTTTTGGGTAGTATGCAATATAAAATACACCATCCTCCTATGCCCCAAAGCATGGTGTTCTTCTAGCTATCCATCAAATTTCAGGAATATGTCCGGGTAGAGCGTACAACAGGTCGGGATATCTGGAAGGAGTATTTGCACAGCGAGGATGAATTTTTGGAAAAAGGGTCTACAACAAAAAAGGAGAAAGTGCTTTCCTAAATTGCAAGTTTCTTTTAAAATCTTAGAAAACACTTTTTAGGCATAAAGTTCATTTCTAATTGCCAAAACAGTTGTAAATCTTGAGCTCCATGCATGTGCACTTTTGGAGCAGCTTTTTGGGTAGTTATTGATTACCTTTTTGGTAGTTATTGTTTCTCCTTTTG
The DNA here is from genome assembly GCF_030272615.1 of Cryptomeria japonica. NCBI lineage: Eukaryota > Viridiplantae > Streptophyta > Pinopsida > Cupressales > Cupressaceae > Cryptomeria > Cryptomeria japonica. The sequence goes on along the minus strand of NC_081408.1, from coordinate 559,605 downwards.
TTGTTGCTGATATTTTGCCTCCCATTTATGGGTATGGGCAGTTTTGATAGAGGATGAATTTGGCCCACTTGTTTAAGTTTAATCTTGGCCATTCATCCATTTTTTGGAATTCTATATAAATGACTTAATTCCTCCTTTGAAAGGCAGAAAACAAAGATTGTTGCAAAAACTCTGGCGAAATATATACAGGATTTAATGGATGTTAAAGCTGTGTTTGTTTTACTGTGAGTGCATGGTCCTCTTCTCCATTTATTTCATATTCTGCAACTGTATTTAATTTCAGACAATTATTTATGCATGTATTTGATGGAAAATCTTGGTTCATACCATTAGGAAATAGTTGATTATTGTTTCCTTTGCATGGTTAGTCTGATCCCCCTTTGTGCTAAGTTCGGTTATTAGATTTGGATGAATGGGTGTAAGAGTATCATTCGTATCTAAATAACTTGAAAATTCAAAATCCTTAGATGATTGCATTGGTTTTTACCTAGTTGTGCTAATTGGCTGGCAAAGTAATTTCTAGTTATTTTAAGACTTCCGTCTATGTGTTGAAATATGTTGTCTTAGTTAAAATTAGTTAGCTGTTCTTATTCACTCTTTATCCTTATCCCTCCTTTTTTCCTTTTTCATTTAAGAAACCCTCCAGTCGAGCTGGAATGACATCAATTAGAAGCAAATCGGATGATATAGGACTGTAAAACTTTAGGGAACCTGTACGAAACCAATTCCGTCTAACCGTAAGTCCCCTTTGTGTTTCCAACATAACACATCAACTACTAAGCTATCCTGCAGTCAAGACGTGACAACCGAAACATTGAGGTCATCCCCATTGATCAAATTAACATAGCATTAGGGATTTCCCTATCTCAAGAGGATAGGATTCTTAGCATTTCTATTCTGTGTTGGCCGGATGGAGTCGTAGTTCCGTGACTTAAGACGCGTCAACACTGTGGAATATTATCTGTGAATGGTGTTTCATAGTGGCTTTATGTTTGAAAATATGAAAAATCCTAAAAATAGTAGTTAGTATTGTGAATGCCTTTACAAAGCTTTTTGGTTAAAAACTCTTTCCTTATTTGCTTTCGGGTTAAAAGCATACGAGTTGTTAACTTATTCATTGAAAATCATTAGAAGGTAGCTGCCACCTTGTAAAATAAATAGAGAATCAGTCAGTTAATAGTTTGTTAGATTGGTTCAATTGTGGTTACATTTGTTATCTCTGTGAGCGTGAGAATATAGAGTTAGGTGACAAATCTGTTAACCAACACATACTTAGCCCAAATTTTTTTTCGAATTTATCCACTTTCGCCTTGGGCGAATTTTCTTTTTGCTTTTGACCTTTGCTTTAATTCTCAATGGTAATCTTTTTGGCTTTCCTCTAGAAGCTTCTTTCTATGGAGAACTTCATCTTGTTTTCCACAGTCTGTACTCAGGCAAATTTATGAATTTTTCTCTTTTCAAAATATCAATACTTAGCCATAATTTTAAGTTTTTCTTCCCAAGATACTAACACTTAGCCACTTTTTCTCACCTATCTTTTCCTTGGGCGAACTTGGTGCTCAATTGGAAACTTTTCCATCTTGGAGCGGACTTGCTAAGGAGATAAGAAATCTTAGTTTCGAGTTTTCCTTCTCAAGGTACTAACACTTGACCACTTTTTCTCATCTATCTTTTCCTTGGGCGAACTTGGTGTTCAATTGGAAACTTTTCCATCTTGGAGTGGACTTGGTGTTTGATTGGAAACTTTTCCATCTTGGAGTGGACTTGGTGTTCAATTGGAAACTTTTCCATCTTGGAGTGGACTTGCTAAGGAGACAAAAAATCTTATGCTTTGAAGGGCGGACTTGACCTTGTTTGAGAATTTTCTTCACTTACCTTGGGCGAGCTTCACTCCTAGTCAAGAATTTCATCTCCACGCCAAAACACTTAACCAAATTTTTTATTTCTCCCCAAGGTATCAACACTTAGTCAATTTAGTCAATTTTCTAATCTTTTCTTTTATACTTAGGTGAATTTTCTTGTGCTTTCAACTTTTTTGCTATAATTCACCTTATCGTTCAACAATACTTGGGTGAATTTAATCTTTGCTTTTACCCTTGCTTTAATCCTCTTCTCTTCAACACCTAGGCGAATTCTTTTTGATTCCAACCTTTGCCTTTTTTACCTATACTTAGCAAAATTTGGATTTTCCCCTCTTATTATCCCCTCCTTTGGCGGACTTCACACTTGGTTAGGAATTGATTCCATACATGGTAGAGCGGACTTTGCTAGTTGAGGAACTTTTCATGTGTCTTGGGCGGACTTGGTCATGGATCAAAGAATTTCTTCATGGACGAGTTATTTTGATGATTTAAACAATGAAATTTCTCGATCTTGAGTCCAGACTTAGCCCTTTTTTTGTGATCTTCAACTAGCCTTTTTGGAAATTATCCTCTAGATTTGAAAGTTTGTTCTGGATGAATTCTCTTGATTTAACATCTTTCCTCACTCGACGACCGCCTGCGTTCCCGAAAAAAAAGCAAAAAACAACTTTCTACTTTAAAAAAAAAAGTAGACCGAAAAAGCAAGTTGCCGAATTGGCCCCAGGAAATTGCGATTTTACTCCTTCGACCTATCTAAGCACATTTGTTGTATCAGAACGCTCTTTTGACCATTCCTTCTCCTTACTGAACTTGGTGACTCCAAATTTCGAAAAACTTGACTCATTTGCAAAGGTGAGAAATCGGAGACAGAACCCTAAGACATCAAAACACTACCCTAAAAAGCAAAAACAAGGGGGTCCTCATTTGCAATGGGGCGATGTGTAAAAATGTTACAACGAAGTCCTATCATGGTTCTTAGCTTTTTCAAGTGTTGAATTTTCCTATATTCTGAGTGGACTTTGGATAGGCAGTTTATGTGTGGAAATGGGACCTTGGAATGTGTTGACGTGGCTAAAGTCGCATCGGTGCAACTCTATCCGGCCAATGCAAAATAGAATAATCTCACCAAGTATCCTATCCTCTCTTGTATAAGGAAGCCCTAATGCTGCTTTTAATCGATCAGAGGGGACAACCTCAAGGTTCCAATTGTTAGTTCTCGACTCCGGGATAACTCAACGATCAATGTTTTTTTTGCTGGGAGCACAAGGGGCCTTACGTTTTGCAACAAGCTTGTCTGAATCTGATTCTCGAACTGGGAAATAAAATCAAAAGGGAAAGGTTTAGGAAACCTAAAATTAACAAGGTCATGTGCAGGTAGACGGATTCAACATAACCAATCCCTGCTTGGCCAGAATAGCTCACAACCTCGCAAGAACGGTGCAATCTTCAAGGGGACTTGGAAGATTTTCAGACTGCAGGAGAATGGCTAAGCACCCAATTCTGGCGTAGCTTAGACGGACACCTGCAATTGAACTAAACATAATTAAAGGCTCAAACTAACCATACACAAGAACATACAATCAGTATATCCTCAATGGTGTGAGCCTGAATCCATCAAATACCTGCACACCCAAAAGAAAGATCTATCTAAAATGCTGAAAGAAACCATGCACACAGACTAAAACCAAGATGATAAACACCAAATCAATGTCCATTATATTGATTCCAGCTGCCTATTACAACAATTTCTGCAACATCTATATGGTACTCGTAAAATTTAACCTTCTACAATCTAACCTATTCTAATTGAAACCTAATAGTCTAACTAGAGTCTAACCCTTTACAAAGAGAGGCAACCTGCCTTTTATAGATTTTACAATTTGAATTGGTGGCCAGGATGGACTGCATCCAAGGGCCCTGGTCTACCTTCTAGAAGCTAACAACTTTAACCCATGCCCACTCAATTTTCAATTATCTACCCAACCACTATCTCAACTGCCTACCACTATTTGGCTTTAATTTTGTCAATTTGGCAGTTAGACATAACAGTCCACAACTGACCTGTGTTCCTCTTTGTTTCAAAATATCTTGAGTGGGACCCACAATCAGCCTTTACATTAAACAATTTCAGTTTTTAGGAACTGAACTTCTGGAATTAAATCCAGCTATGCATTTCTGAGAATGCATACACTTGTAGCATTCAAAGTATTCTTTGTCTTTATCTCGTTGGTGAACTTCATCTTGTTGTCCGGTGGTGGCGCGTTTCTTCGTGCTTCGTCTTGCGCTCTATGGTGCAGTCCTGCATTTCCTCTTCCGACATTGGTTGCGATCAAGGCTCCTTGACGTTTCAGGGTTTCTCTTGGTTCTTCCCGACGACATTTTCGTGCGAACAATCAATTTCACCTTTAATTAATCAATTTGACAAATATTAAATTTAACTTTAACGTTTGGCTTCGTCTTGGTGGAGTTCAGGTTTGAGAAGTTCTTTGTGAAATGTATCTTTTAAATGTCTCTCCTCAAACGTGAAATCCGATCCTTCGTCTTGATTTGTTCTCCAACTTAGACGAAATTTAGGCCTGAGAGGTGAACTGCGAGATTTTAAGTTCAAGCCCTTTTAAGAAGCATATCCAATTTCGAACGCTTCACCTAAAATGTGAGATTTTGGCTTTCTATTTTAACATCACCCTTGATGAAATCTAGGCTTTGGAGAAGAAAGAAAGACTTACATTTCGCTTTACAATTTTAATGAAATAGCCAAACTTTAAAACCTTCCCCCATTATAAAACTCGACAATTTTAGTTAAAATGAACGATTTTGGTTTATATTGCCTTAGGCTTTCAAATTTCGGCCTAAAAGGCCAAATTGCGATTTTGGTTTGGCCTCTTCACTTAATTACAAAGTTTGCCCTTTGTTTAATGATGAAATTCGGCCATTTTCTGGAAAATGCGCGAACTTGTTCTTTTCATTTTCAAATGCCCAACTTTGCCTGGAGAATTTTGGGACATTTGGATGAATTGCATGATTTATGGTTTTGGACGTATTTCACTTATTCTCCATTTTCGCCCTATAGGTGGAATTTGTGATTTGAAACTCATTTATTTTCGGTTTGATTGGTGAAATGCGCAACTTAGGGCTCTAGGGGGTTTTTGGCCTGTTAGAGTATTTCAAATTTACCCTCCATTTCACCTTTTCGGGCAAATAGGGAAGATGGCGAGATTGGGATTCCATTCCCCCTTTTTGACTTATGAGGCAACTTTGTGAAATTCGCGAATTTAGTTTCGGCTTGTTTGGGGATTTTGCAGATTTGAAGCCTTCTTTTGCACGATTTTGATCTTTTGAGCAATCTCAACCTGAATGACGACGCAATCTTGATGTCTTTTACTTCTTTTTCAGCCAAAATGCTTTCCTTGCGATTTTAACTTCTTGGCCTAAAGGCCAATAGTGCGTGGTTTAACTTTCTTCCTCTCCTTTTCGTCTTTTAAGCCGACTTTGCATGAATTCGTGGTTTTCGGGCCTTATGGACATTTTGTGAGGTTTCGTGTATTTTCGGTCAATAGAGCTCTTTAGCGAACTTTATCTCCCACTTCGGCCTGGGAGGCCGATTTTCCAAATTTTCTCTGAATTTCGGGCTAAATGGCGAGTTTTGAGAGATCTTTTTAAAAAAAATGTGGACCTCACGTTTTAGTCATTCAACATAAAAGTTTGGCTATATTGGTCGCTTTGCCAGCTCTATTTCAAATTTCGGCCCCAGAGGTCGACTTTGCCCATTTGAGCTTGCATTTTGGTATTAAGAAGCCGATTTTGGGCCTCTATGGTTGAATTTCAGGTCTCAAGGCCGATTTTTGAACTTTCTATCATTTCGACCCTTTAGGCCAATTTTTCTTGGTCTTCAGCTTTCCGCCTATGGGGTGAAATGGTGAACTTGGGAAGAATTTGGAGGCAATGAATGGATTGGATTTTGCCTCGGGCTTTCTCTTATACGAAGACTTCAAGCATGGGGGTCTCCTGTCAAAGACGGGGATGGGGTGCAGAATGCACAACAGAATGTACTAGCAAGAGCAAGCCAATTTATTCTACGCATTTCTTTTGTCATAATTTAGTACAAAGCTAAGTGATGACCAGAATGTTATTTTAGATACACTGATTGAATTTGTCTACATCTTTTAACTATTAAATTCTTTTGATGTGATACAGGTAGGTGTTGTTACAAAACAAAGTTCAGAATTTCGAGTTCTATCAACAGAAGAGATTGATGAGCATCTGACAGCAATCAGTTAGCGGGACTAGGTTTGTTGTCTGAGAAAATATACATATTACATATTGCCAAAGAAAACTGCAGCTCCAATTGCTTTACTCATTTCTTCAGAAAGTCCAGTGCAGAAGTGCCGTGTATTGGTGACAGAATGTTCTTGAAGTGCCAATCTCATGAATTTTCTGACATTTATATATTTTTACATCTTGACTGGTAACTCCAAATTTTCTTTCTATACAATTGAAAATTGAATTTTTGAAGGCTTCATTTTTCAGATTTGTACCAGTGGTTCCTATGCAAGTGTTCTATTTTCAGCTTTTCTCCCACACTATCAAATCCAATATATAACAGGAGAATATTTTGAATTGTCGTTATCTATTTTCCATATATTATATGTGCGAGCTAACCGTACTGTCTACGGTTCTATTTAAGCATGTTTTATGTCGGGGGAAGTGAATTGGCACATAGAAATTTTTTCTAAAGCTGAATTGCAAAGAAAATCTTATTTCTTATTACTAATTTCTAATATTTTAACTTCTGGTAGTAATATGGTTACTGGTATTTAATGTACAGCTGAATTGCAATTACAGAAAACACATCTTAAAACTAATTGTTTCTTAGATCTATATTTTTCAGTTTCAATAAAAGTAAATATATTTTATATAAGATTCCACTTAAAGAGTGACAAAGAAATTGAAACATCACATCAGCTAATATTTTTGGATACTACAAAGATACATCATAACCAGGGAGTTCTTAGGAATGCAAGAAGAGGTCTTTAAAACCAGAGTCAGTTATCACTGATGCAAGAAGAGGTCGTTAAAACCAGAGTCAGTTATCACGGAGTTCATGGAAGAGAGAAATTAGGACAAGGCCATCAGTTTTTTTTATACATGATATGCCCTTAAATAATTGCAGAAGAATTTTAAACTGAGTCTGTTATGGCAACAAGTGAACGAGTCGTTTCTACTTTGAAACTTTACAAATACCCCTATACAAGTGAAGAGTCATTTCTATTACAGAAATTTTTATCTTGGTGGAATGGTAATCTGTTTAAAATACACATGTGATCGTGAAGCAAGAGAGAATGCTAATTAATAACAAACAAAATGGTTTTGATTAGCTAAGTAGAGATTTTGACGAACAAAAAAGTCCAGCAAAACGTCAAACAAAAATCATAGAACAACTACGAAATTACAAGAAACAAGGCTTAGCTAAGTAGAGATTTTGATGAACAAAAAAGTCCAGCAAAACGTCAAACAAAAATCATAGAAAAAAAACAGCCCAAAATTAGTGGTTTGTAGAAGTGTTCCAAATGTTTTTGCTTGACTGTAATATAAAGATCTCTCTCACTAAGAATTATTTTCTTTGTAACAGGGAACCCACATCTAACCCCAAATCATTATAAGAGGTGTCCAATGAAGAAGAAACAATAGGAAATTTTCCCCTATAAACGATCTTCTGAATCTCTTCAACAGAAGTGTTAGACTCATCAAAAGTAGGAGTTTTTTCCTTTTATCCCCAAACAACATGGTTTTTTTAATTCCTAAGCGAGTAGCAGTAGAATATCCCACTTTGCTACAAGATTGACAAATAACGAAAGAGCCTTCAATTTTAAATTGTTGCACCCAATTACTGAATTTAGGAGATAAAGTAATATGATGTAATGTCCTGTTGTGACCTTTTTCACACATCGCCCCATTGCAAATGAGGACCCTCCTTTTTTCCTTCTTTCTGGGGGTTTTATTAGAGTCTTGTGACCTTCCTGCTTCAATATTGTCAAGTTTGTCAATTTGAGTGGCTTGAGTTTTGAGCATTATGAGTCAGTGTGTGCAAGCCATGGTTGGAACAGAGTCTAGACGTCGTCATTGTGTCTAGAAAACCCAAAGGAAGAAGATCGCAATTGATTTGAGCTAATTTGGACAACTTTCTATTTTTGGAAAGTTTTTCTTTTTTGTTTTTTCCTTTTTTTAAGGAAGTTTCGTTTTTTGGCATTTTGAGCGTGATCCCCGAAATGGCTATTTTTAGAAAGTTTTTCCTATTTTTTTAGGGAACCTTGTTATTCTCTATTTTTAGAAAGTGGATCTAGGGTTTGCACTGTTCACATTGAAATACACCGAAATAATTGACAATTTTTTTCTAAAATCTAAGTTTCGATCCAAAAAGCCAATTTCCTAAATTTTAGGAACCCCGAGGAATTTGATGGATGAATGAAGTATAGTTTTCAAATTTCAAGATAATTCGGTAAAATTTGCACAAGTTATGGAGATTTCAGGTTTTGATCATGTGATTCATGAAGTTCATGAAGTCCGCCTTGAAAATGATGAAGGGGTTCCTAACATCAAGAAAGTCCACCCTTGGTTAAGGTTGTGCTTCCTAAGATCCACCAAGTTCGCCTTGTTGGTGCACAAAGTTGATAAAGTCCGCCTTTGGAAAGGTGAGGTGGGTCATGATCTTCACAAAGGCTGCCCTATCACGAGTTGAAGTGCAAGTAAGGGTTGAAGTCCGCCTTGCCTTGAGTGAAAGAAAGTCCACCTTGATGTATGGTGCCTATAAGTCCGCCCTTACCTTGGTCATATGAAGGTAACATGGTCTTCGTTCCTAACTTTCTTCAAGTTCACCATAGGGAATGGTTACAAAGAGAACAAGTTGTACAAAGTTTGCCTTGTTGGTGTACACAGTTGGTAAAGTTTTCCCACTATGCATTGAGTGGTGCATGAAATGAGCAAAGTCCTCCCTAAGAGGATGACATGTGAGGTGCACAAGCTCCATGAAGTTCGCCCTCCAAGGTTCCCAAGTTGAACAAAGTCCGCCATGAGTGGGGAGTTGAGGTGCGAGGAAGTAGAAAGGTCTGCCCTTGGTCAAGGACTATGGTTCCTGAAGGATGATAAAGTCTGCCCTAAATGGAAAGGTTTTGAAGTGCAACCCAGAAATGAAGTCCGCCTTGCTTTGAGTGAGATGAAGTCAGCCTTGATGTTGGTGCACAAGTTTGTTCACGTCCGCCTTGGGAAAGGTTCCCAACTCTCTCCAAGTCCACCCTATCTTTGATGGAGGTTGAAACAAGCCAAACAAAGTCTGCCCAAGGGAGATACTTGCCAAAATTTGAAAGTTAAACAATATTCCTCAATGATGTCATCACAATCTTCATGAAGTTCAAACTTGAGCCAAAAATGGAAAGTTTCTTTGAAGGATATGTTGCAGATCAGTTCGAGTTTGAGACTGAAAATCGAATTAGAAAGTTGCATTTGAAGTTGCAAGATAAGTTTTCGAGTTTAGGAATGATGACCAAGCAACTAAGCATGAAAATAGAAACAAGCAAAGACTGAAATGAGATTAGAAACAAATTTGTGGAGAAGATATTGTGTTTCCAAATATGAAATCCGAACTCTTATACAAATACCTTATTCATTTTCTCATTTTTACACATAAAGTTCGAACTTTTTGAGCAATTTGAGAGTGAATTTGAAAGGCTTCTGCAAGTTGAGAGTAAATTTTGAAGGAATTTTTGTAGGTTGGAAGTGTTTTGAAGAAGATTTCAAGTATATTTATGACTACAACTGATAAATTGTCATTGAAGGATGATTCAACTCCTGTTAATCCGACAAGATACAAATCTATGATTGGAGGTTTACTGTATTTGACACAAACAAGACCTGATATAATGAATGTAGTATGTATTGTTTCAAGATTTCAGAGTAATCCTAGATTACTCTTCAATCATAGATTTGTATCTTGTCGGATTAACAGGAGGTGAATCATCCTTCAATGACAATTTATCAGATTGATCAACAAATTTCAACTCAAATTGTTGAAGAGTTTTGATTGTTTGGAGAATAAACCCATTGATTTTATGTGATTAACTTCTGATTTTCCCATTCTTCTTCATTCTTTGAAGGTGAAAGTTGATTTCATAGGTGGAATATTAAGGTTTCAGCTCAATTTTTCTTCAAAGTTCTAAAGAGAAGGAATAAAAAGAAAAAGATTTCCCTTCTTATCTTTCTTATTTTCTGCTTTTCAAAGGAGTTTGAATGGATTTAATGAAATATTTTTGGACTTAAATTTTCCAAAGTTCTGATTTCAAAGTTGAAATTAGACCTTAAGTTTCCCAAGTATTGTGATTTTCAAGAGATTTTCAGAATAATCAAGTATGGAAAATCCTGTTTGGTGACTAAGTATTGTAAAGAAAGTAAAAACTACATATTACTTAGCCACCAAACTCACAAACTGTGCCTAAAAGTATAGAATTTGACTTAAGTTTGTTTGATTGTTTTGCAGATATCTCGGAGCCAGGATGAAGTTTTAGGTGGATAAAGATTCCCCTCCAGAATCCAAGATGAGGTCTAAGTAGAAGCTGGTTGGAGACACTAACTTGGGACATATCAATATGAGGGAATTCAAGAAGCGAATGTATGACCTATACAACTTGATGCCTACAGGGATTGCCAGAAAGATGATGATGAATGGAATCGTGTAGGCTGCTGGTTTCCTTCCAACAATGCAGTGTACTGAGTTGGTGGTAGAATACTCCAAACACTACAATCCTATAGACCGAGAGATCATAGCACCTGGTAGGAGTCTTGGTAAAAATTAGTGATGTTGTTGTCAGGGAAGCTTTCTACATCTTTGAGTATCATAGCCCTGTTTACATGACCAAGGAGGAAGCAACACGACTATACCAAGATTATATTGAAGAATGTGAGGCTAATATCAACCATTTGTGGTTGGATGAGCCAAGGAAGGGTGCTTCCAAGTTACCCAAGGACCTTGTGAGAGCCCATTTCAAGGAAGATATTGGAGACTTGATAGTTTTATTAAACAAAGTCATGGGTAGTCCACAAGACACGTCATTTGAGCCTTGGATGTACTTCATCAACGAGATAAGTACTGGAGCAAAGATGATTGATTGGGCAAAGATTATAAGTAATAATCTTGATGACCAATTGAGGAACTTAGAGGATAACATGACATTTTATATGAGTTCCTATTTAGTGTACTCTCTTGCTCAAACCTACAAATATAGAGGACTCACCTGTAGAGGAGAAGTGGGAAATACAGAAAATCAATTTGCAGTTTATGATTGCTACCCACAATTGCACTTGGAAGAAAAATTTCACTTCAAGAGAGTCAACGATACATTCTTGATGCATATTACTAGGACGCTCCAAGGTGGTCTTCATCAAAGGATCTCTCAGGATTCTAAGGATTTTATCAACAGATTCGGGCATTTGTACATCCAATACCCTAGATTTACTTATCTGAGAATTCAGGGATTCTCTGGACCTCCTTACAAGTTACCTATGTATCCCACCAACATGGTAGTGTTGCTCGAAGTTGTTAGGCAGATTGAAAATTATATGGTTGTTCAGAGAGAGAAGCAAAAGAAGGTAGGAACATCTTCTCTCACTATTGGAAATGGATTGGAGACATGTCCATCATCACAGGCTGCCACTAGTGTTGAAAAGGAGCTTGCTTGGTACCCATTCTTCCAGTATAAGGCCAGAAAACATTTTGACCCTTTTCACCAGATGAAAAAGGTTGATGGAGAGATATTCGAGCATAGACTTGATCTCGAAGACTATTGAGCTAATGCAGCTGATAGTTTTGAAATCAGAAGGAGATTGTGGTCCAAACTTCCCCTAAATTTGATTAGAGTAACAAAAGTGTTTCGAGTGGCAGATCAACTTGAAGATGATCTTGAGTTTGAGTAACCTCACTTTGATAAACTGAGAAATGAGCCCCTTGCCTTGGTCGATTGGTCGGATTCTAAGAGGTCTGATTTTAGTGACCTCATGAGACCAGTGATTGAATATTCAAAATGGTGGGCAACGAAGAAGACAAAGGGTCTTAAATCCAAAGGTATCAATCTCACATATGATCTCATGGGAACCAACAAATCGATGTCTTCAAACCATGGTGTTTTGTCAAGTGTTGGATCTAGAAAAAGGAAAGAACCCATTGAAAAATTCTTTGAGGGGTAAAGGAAAGAAAATAGTTGGAGATGCAAGCAAAAAGTATAAAATTGATGAGGGTCATTCGACCTTACTAGTACATTTGGGGCCCAATTCCGACGACCGTTTGTCGGAATTCCGACTATTTTCCGTCGGACTGTTGACAAACGCAATCGTCAAAAACTTGTAGTCAGAGATTCCGAAATCACCCGAGACTCTTCCGATAGTGGCCATGACCTCTCATTCGGCGAGAGAATGTCGTCGGTCATACAACAAATTTCGACGGCACCCGAGACTCTTCCGACGATTGCCATGACTGCTCATCCGGTGAGAGAATGTCATCGGGCATACAACATTCTCGTCGGATGTTTCCTGGGTGGACGTCAGAATTCTGACACCCATCCGACAAGATAATGCTATCGGACATACAACATCCTCGTCGAGTGTTTCGTTGACTAGCGTCGGAATTCCGTCAGTATCCAGGACTCTTTCGATGGTGGCCATGGCCGCTCATCTTGCGAGAGAATGCCATCGGGCATACAACAACCTCGTCGGATGTTTCTTGGGTGGATGTCGGATGTTTCTTGGGTGGGACTCTTCCGACGACGGCCATGATCGCTCATTCGACGAGAGAATGACGATAGCCATGACTGTTCATTCAGTGAGAGAATGATGGAAGGTTTCTTCAGTATTAAGTCAAGAAGTATGAAAATAACTGTGGCTACTGCCAGGATCAAGTTACAACTTAAACATTGAATGATGGGAAGGTTCTCCATCCAAAAACATGTTTGTGGAGCATATTTTCAAGTAGATTTATTTAGACAATCATTTATTCAAGAATAACATTTGCCAAAGAATTTTAATAGGAGCAAGGCATACAACCCCAAAGGGTAAAGAAAGAAAGAAGTTACACATTGCATCCAAATGTTCAACTTAAAGGGGTTAAATGATGTATCCAAATATAAAAACAAAGCAAAATTGTGAATTACCAATAATTCATGTCTTACAGGTACATGAGAAACAACATTAAAATGCACTTCCTTCCTGGTCTAAAAAGAATATGTGAAGACACCACAAGACAAAGAACGCCCATATTTTTTTTAAACCAGACAATTATTGGAAATTAGGGGATAACAAAAGGGAGTTAGATTCTAGGAATCCCATATAGATTTGCAATAAAAGTTGTTTATTGGCAACCAAAGTGTTTACTATTAGAAGATAATGGTACACATGCAGTGTAACTATTCCCAACCTTCAACTTATTCATAGATATGAATTATAGCAAGCAAACATTGAGTTATCATTAGCATACACAAGTGTGACATTATCCACACCATCCAACATCACTCTATAATTGAATGCTACTAAAATAAGATTGTATATGCAAACATCTTAATGTGCAAATATATCAACTAGAGCAAAAAGCAGATGAACCTTACCAATCTCAAGATCATACCAAGTGTAATATCCCCTGATAATTTCTAAGTCTAAGTCACATTAATTCTTTTATATTAGTTTCCAATTCACTAATATAAATTAATTAATAAATAAATGATTATTGTAATATTAATTATTTTATATTAATCACTCATTTGTTAATATAAATTAATTAATAATGCCTAAACTATTTGATAGTTTATCATTAGTTCCAAATAATGGGAATTGGTTTGATTCAGTTCGGGAACTACCTCCAGAATGGATTCAAGGAGGAGGAGATTTGGGAATTGGGGGAATGAAAGATTTGTTATCTGTGTGATAGGATACACATTGAATTAAATTGCCTTTCGTCAGTTATTGACTGGCCTATTGGACGCAAGTTCTTGGAGTAGAACTGTGTTTTACCGAAGTAGCAGAGTGACTTAATGGAGCGAGTCCTTGTGTGTGATGCGGACGCGTGTGTTTCCTTACATGCGAGACTAGAATAAGACCACTGGAAGCTCGGTGAATGAAGCGCGACGCTCAAGCACACTCCTTCTTCGTGCCCCTATAATCCGATATCAGGTTGTAGCGTATGGTTTGTTATTGCCACGATAGGACGCTATAGTCCTCGCATAGAGGAAATGGAAGTGTTACCAAACATGATGCATACCGTGATGGTTTTGTGTCCCAGACTTGTTTGTGCAAAATGATTTTTCAAGTGGAATTAAGTTCGGGGTGAACAGTTTGCTACTGTGGGTGTCTCCTTCTGCATTGTCTATCGGAGAATATATGAAGACTCTTTGGTAGCATTCTGCAACGAGTTTGGCATCAATGTGAATTTACAACCGACAGTCACAACTTATCTATCAGGTGCACCATGAAAAGAAATTCTTTAACCCATTTCCTGGTCGAATATTTAATCAATTGATATCAACTTCCTTGAATAATGATTGTTCAGTTTTCTGTTGGCAAATGCTATGTTTATTAGTAAATATGAAAGTAGAATTGAGACTCTGTGTATTAAACAATAATTCTCTATAACGATATTCATTTGTATTCCAATAATCCACTGATTGTGTTGAACAATAAGTTTCTATTATATCTTGGTCATATATCTATCTGCAATCAGATCTTAGTTAAGGAATTTTACAGTGGTATTAGAGCCTTTGAATCTTGCCAGCCTGTAGGGTGTTGTTGAGTTGAAAGTTCTATGTATAGTTGAGTATGCACCAGGGAAATTATAACCTTCAAAATACTAGGGTCCGACAAAACAAAGATCAAAACTTGCCTTTAGCACCAAGTAGCTCTTCTATTCAGTTTGAAATTGAGGACAGCCATACGACGATTGACGAAGAGATTGTTTTTGAAACAAACAGTATGGGAGAACCTGAAAACAATAGGGATCTCATAGCAGCTTTAATCAGAAGTCAACAAGATATGCAGGACAATGTCAACAGAATGACTAATTTAATGATCCAATTTATTAATCAACATCAAAATAATGGAAATAATCAACATCATAATGTTGGGGTAAATAATGGGGGTAGAGATGAGCATTATGTCAATAATAATCAGTTAGAAAGAACAGGAACAACCAAACCCTTAATGCCAACTTTCACTATTAGGAATGTGCAACCAGAAAACGAACCGACAATTAGAGAATTACAGGATGAGATACAACATGATTGGTTATTATCAGGGGATGATTTTAGGTCAACAATGACATTTAGAGAGTACTTGGATGTCAGAATGAAACATAGGCCAAGAGGACAGCGAGGGAATAACAGTGAATTACAAAGGAAAATCGGTAAGATGTCTATTCCTTACTTTGATGGGTCAGGGAAAACCCGAGCTAGGGGTTGGGTGCAAAAACTTGACACCTACTTTCAATTAAATCCCATGTTGGAAGATGAAGCAATCAAATATGCAACATTACATCTTGATGGTGTAGCACACGAATGGTGGCACCATGGGCAAGTAACTTTGGGTCATAATTAGATTATTACATATGTTGAATTCACTGAAAAACTTATCGATAGATTTGATTCTAAAGATCTTGAACTTCATCTTAAAGATTTAACTCAGCTTAAGCAATTTGGTACCGTTGAGCAATGCATTTCTGAATTTGAAAAATTGACCGTTTTAGTAACTGAAATTTCAGAGAGACACAAAATTGTTATATTCATAGATGGATTGTCTAATTCTCTTAAAGGGTGGGTTAAATCCTTAAATCCTCCTACTTTACAGACTACTATTAAAAGAGTAAGGGAATTGGAACCTTCTTCAAAAGGGAAAACTTTTAATAAAGGACCACCACTTAAGCTAGATAAAGACAAACAACCCTTTGACAAGGAAAGTTTCCCTAATAACAAGTTAGATAAAGAAGAAAGGGAAGAACTCAGAAGGAAGAACTATGTTTCAGTTGTAGAGAGTCATGGCAGCCAGGACATAGATGTCTGGGTAAGGGAAAAATTCACTACATTGAGGTTATGTCAGATAGTGATGATGAAGAAAATGTTGATCCTAACATAGAACCTGCATAAAAAAACACAGAATCAGAGACAGTAAAACATGGTGAAGGAGTAATAGCATCTATGACAGGAACACCACATTAGAATATTTTTCAGAGTTAGAGGAGTTTTGAATGGGCAACTTGTGGTTGTTATGCTTGATAGTGGGTCTACTCATAATTTTATAGATGCAACTCTTGTATAAAGAGTGGTTTGCAAACTGAGAAACATGAAGGTTTTGATGTTAGAGTAGCAGGTGGAACTAATTTATCCAGTACTCATAAAGTGGCCAAATTAAGTATTACCCTTGGTAATTATACTGTTACTGATGATTTTTATGTGATTGATTTGGCTAATACTAATGTTGTTTTGGGTATTCAATGGATGGAAACCCTAGATGAGTACACTCAGAGTTTCAAAAGATTGGAATTTTCTTTCAAAATTTATGATAAAAAAGTAGTTCTTCGTGGAATATCTAACGGTGGTCCCAGGATTGTTAGTGCTAAAAGAATGGAGGCTATATTCAGACATGGAGATGTGGCATGGTCAACACAATGTTTAATCTCTAACAAGGTACCATGATTTGAATCTAAATCTTATCAAGAAGATTTGTTAAAAGTATTAGATTCACATCATGTGGTTTTTAGTGATATCCCTCCAGGAGACCCACCTGATAGAGGATTTGAACATACCATTGAATTAAAAGAAGGCGCCAAACCAGTTATCAAACTCCTTACAAACATCCTAAAACATTCAAGGATGAAATAGAAAAGGCAATTAAAGAATTGTTGGAAATGGGGCATATCAGGCCCAGTTCTAGCCCTTTTGCATCATCAGTAGTACTGGTAAAAAAGAATGATGGAACTCTTCGTATGCGTATTGATTATCGGGCTCTTAACAAGAAGACAATAAAAAACAGGTATCCAAGTCCTCGTATTGATGAGTTGTTAGATGAATTACATGGTGCTGTTTATTTTTCTAAAATCGATTTGAGGTCAGGATATCATCAGATTAAGTTAAGAGATCAAGATATTCATAAAATGACTTTTCACTATCATTATGGTCATTATGAATTCTTGGTTATGCTGTTTGGTTTAACAAATGCTCCGACAACATTTCAATCTTGTATGAATCATATCTTTAGCAAACAATTGAAGAAGTTTTTGCTAGTTTTCTTTGATGATATATTGATTTACAGTAAAACCTGGGAAGATCACTTAAAACACATTGATATAGTTATTGGTATTATGGAATCTCAATCACTTTATGCAAAGGCTTCTAAATGTGAATTTGGAATGATAGAAATTTTATATTTAGGGCATATGATCAGTGCTACTGGTGTATAGGTTCATCCGGAAAAGATAAGGGCCATTTGGATTGGCCACCGCCACAGAATCTTACCGAGTTAAGAGGATTCTTTGGTTTATGCAGTTATTACAAGCGATTTTTCAGAGGCTTTTCACAGCTTGGGGCACCGTTGACAGATCTTACCAAAAAGGGGGCATTCCGATGGACTGAAGAAGCACAATTAGTTTTTGAGAAACTTAAATAGGTAATGAGTTCTTCCCCAGTACTTGCACTCCTTGCTTTTAATCAACCTTTTGTTTTGGAATGTGATGCTTCCAGGGAGGGAATAGGAACAGTTTTAATGCAAAATAAACATCCTATAGCTTATGAAAGCAGGAAACTTAGTAACCTTGAGAGATTATATTCCATTTGTGACAAGGGAATGTTGGCAATCATGCATGCAGTGACAAAATTTAGACAATATTTGGTTGGTGGAAAAATTGTAGTAAGAACTGACCATAACTGTTTGAGATATTTCTTTGGACAAAAAGATTTAAACGACAGGCAGCAAAAATGGGTCAGTAAGATCCAAGCTTATGATTTTGAAACTGAATATGTGAAGGGTAAAAACAATGTTGTTGCAGATGCCTTGTCTAGAAAGCCTGAAATAAATGCATTATCTATAGTAACAGCGGATTGGAAATATCTATTGTTGGTTGAATACTCTAAGGATTCTTTTGCATGTGATTTGCTAGACGAAAATGTGCAGGATGACAAATATAAGGTTGTAAATGATGTTATCTATTACAAGGACATAATTTACTTGGTTCTCGATTCAAAGCTAAAAGAGAAAATCCTCCAATCAGTGCATGATATTCCTTTAGCAGGGCATCCCAGATACGTTAAAACTTATCGACAGATAAGAGAAAGGTTTACATGGAAAGGATTAAAAAATGATATCCTTCGTTATGTCAAGGAATGCATCACTTGCTAGCAAAATAAAGCAGAGCACACTTACCCTACAGGTTTATTACAGTCGCTGCCAATACCTGAACAAAAATGGGAAAGTATATCTATGGATTTCATTACAGGTTTACCAAGGTCCCAAGGTAAAGATTGTATTTTTGTTTTGGTTGATCGATTAACTAAATTTGCACACTTCTTTTCTATCACTACCAGATTTACAGTTGTTCAGATCTCAGACCTATTCTTTAGAGACATTTTCCGTTTACATGGATTATCGAAGAATATAGGCAGTGATCAAGATAGCAAATTTTTGAGTATATTTTGGGAAGAACTTTTTAGATTGACAGGTACCAAATTGAATCACAATACTAGTTATCATCCACAAACTGACGGACAAACGGAAATAGTGGATAGAAGGTTACCTTCGTAACTATGTAGCATGACATCAGAAAGCTTGGGTTCGTTGGTTGTATTTGGGTGAATATTGCTATAATACTAGATTTCATATGTCAATTGGTATGACTCCTTTTAGGGCATTATATGGATATGATGCACTCTCCTTCCTTAATCTTGCTTTTGAACAGAATAATGTTCCCAAATCCCGTGATTTGCTTTAGGATTGCCAGGATATTTTGAAAACACTTAAGGAGAATTTGCAATGTGCACAGAATCAACAGAAAATTTATGCTGATAAAAAGAGAATCGAGCGACATTTTGAAGCTGGTGATTTGGTATTTCCAAGGTTATAGCCCTACCGGCAATCATCTCTTAAACGTAGTGGTGCTGAAAAATTAAAGCCTTGGTTTTATGGACCGTATTTGGTTGTTCAGAAACTTGGCACAATAGCTTCTGAACTTGATTTACCAGTAGCTAGCAAGATACACAATGCGTTTCATGTATCTTGTCTCAAAAAGGCTTTGGGACAACAAATGACCGTGTCAGAGGAACTATCACCCATGAACGATGAAGGGAAATTGGAAATGATTCCTAAAGTGATTTTAGAGTCCCGAGAGAGACAATTTTGGAACAGGACCATCCGAGAATATCTAATTAAATGGAAGAATTTTCCCTTAGATGATGCTATATGGGAAAATGAGCGTATCCTCCAGCATCCTAACTTACAGTAACTTGTGGGCAAGCAACAAGAGGCAGGGGAGTCTGTAATATCCCCTAATAATTTATAAGTCTAAGTCACATTTATTCTTTTATATTAGTTTCCAATTCAATAATATAAATTAATTAATTAATAAATGATTATTGTAATATTAATTATTTTATATTAATCACCCATTTGTTAATATAAATTAATTAATAAATGCCTAAACTATTTGATAGTTTATCATTAGTTCCAAATAATGGGAATTGGTTTGATTCAGTTCGGGAACTACCTCCGGAATCGATTTAAGGAGGAGATTTGGGAATTGGGGGAATGAAAGATTTGTTATTTGTGTGATAGGATACACATTGAACTAAATTGCCTTTCGTTAGTTATTGACTGGCCTATTGGACGCAAGTTCTTGGAGTAGAACCGTGTTTTTCCGGAGCAGTGAAGTGACTTAATGGAGTGATTCCTTGTGTGTGATGCGGACGAGTGTGTTTCCTTACATGCGAGACTGGAATAAGACCATCGGAAGCTAGGTGAATGAAACACGAGGCTCAAATGCACTCCTTCTCCCATGCCCCTATAACTCGATATCGGGTTGTAGCGTATGGTTTGTTATTGCCGTGATGGGAGGCTGCAGTCCTCGCGTAGAGGAAATGGAAGTGTTACCAAACATGTTCATGCAAAATGATTTTTCGAGTGGAATTAAGTTCGGGGTGAACTATTTGCTACTGTGGGTGTCTCCTTCTGCATTGTCTATCGGAGAATATATGAAGACTCTTTGGTAGCATTTTGCAACGAGTTTGGCATCAATGTGAATTTTCAACCGGAATTCACAGCTTATCTATCAAGTGCACCATGAAAAGAAATTCTTTAACCCATTTCTTGGTGGAATATTTAATCAATTGATATCAACTTCCTTGAATAATGACTGTTCAGTTTTCTGTTGGCAAATGCTATGTTTATCAGTAAATATGAAAGTAGAATTGAGACTTTGTGTATTAAACAATAATACTGTATAATGATATTCATTTGTATTCCAATAATCCACCGACTATGTTGAACAATAAGTTTCTATTATATCCTGGTCATATATCTATCTGCAATCATATCTTAGTTAAGGAATTTTACACCAAGGATGTGCAACAACAGACCTCTGAGACATGGATGAAAGAATTCTTTCATTCAAAGGTGGATATGGCGGGTGTGAATCCTTAGTTCCATTGCCCACAGCATTGGTACTGGGGGTAGTCATGGTTGAATCCTGTGACATGAGCTTCTTTGTTTCACCTATTTTGGCTTTGAAGAAAGACACTTAAGCATATTCCATGTTCAACTAGTGGAAAGGAAAACAAGTAAACCTAAGCCTCTGATTACACTTTTGATTAACAACAATCAACCAATGATTGAGCTTAAATTTAAACACATCCTACATGGAATAATAGTATTTCATATATGTCATTACCTGTTGATTGATATAAGAAGCATATCTAAGTATGTAACTAATTGAGATGAAACTTTGTAACTGCCAAGCAAGAGGGGAAACGAGCAAGTCCAGGTCATAATTATGCACAAAACAATTAAACTTTCATGATCCAATTAAATATATGGTACATGTCATTACCTGCTGAGATGCAAAATGTTCATACAGGATGCAAGTTCTAAATATATATTTTAAGTTTAAACAAACATGGCATAAAACAAGTAAAAAGAAATAAGTTGTAACTAATTTAGTTGAAAATGAATATATTTCATAATTGACAAGCAACAGAAGAAACAAGCACGTCCAGGTCATAATTACATGCAAAAAAAATTAAATTTTCATTTCATATTTCTAACTATCAATGCCAAGAAGATCAATGATTATAAATTATAGTGACTTTACTATTTGGAAAACTCTTTAATATAAATATAAAATATGATCCTCTTTCAACAAGATTTGATTTTACAAAATGATTTGTTTAATAATAAAGAAGCTACATGTATATGATTCAGATGGAAAAAGTGCAACAAGAGAGATAACGGATCTAGATCGAAGGGTTGAGATTGAAGGATTGATTAGAGGATAAGAACAAAATCACTATCAAACCACAATAAAGACAAAGCAACACTATGCATGCACCATGAAAAGAGCATCTTGAAGTACGATTTTAGACCTCAAGAACACCTATAGAGCAGTGATTAAAGCTATAGATCTTGTTGGTCATTGAAAATCACACATAGAGAAATGGCAAAGTTGCATTCGTAAGAACCCAAGGAATAGTAAGGAACAACCTTTCATCTTTTGAGACTTCTATTATAGTGAGTTGATAAACTTAATTACAACACCTTCAACAAACATCTTCAAGGTTTTAGTTTCAAGGCACAAACACAATCTAGAATCAGTCACAAAATACTGTACAAGCTATCAAATAGGAAAAAAGAACAGTCTCTGCCGAAGACAAAACACTAAAAATGAAAGACACTGTTAGAATAGTAATAATACTATTACCAAAAGAGATCAACTGCAAAGTTTTCCCCGAATCTACCATTGTTTAGGTTCAAAATAGAAGATGAAATTACAATGTCAAATCATATAATTAATTTGAGTCTTCTCATTAGGTATCTAGAAGAAGTTAAGGCTCTAGTAGATAATAACGATGCTAAAAGTATCTTGTTAAACAACTTGTTTTCAAAATACAATAAAAATAACTTCACAAACTTTACAAGATATGATTTTAACACTTCTAGTAGAATAAAAAAGGACAAAAGAAGATATAGAAGATGATCCTCAATAAGAGAGAGAACTATATTCACAAAGGATAATAAATAGTCAAGTAAAAACAAAAGAAAAAATGCATGTTTTTACTATAAGATAAAGGGTCATATGATATGATTTTATAGAATTCAAACCAATGATCTTCTTAAAGAAAAATCAAAGATCAATCAAATGAAGATAACTTAATCTAAATTGTGGGCGAGGATTTATAATATTATGGAGCTTTTGTTAATGATTCTTTTTTTGGTCCTAATTATGTGTTAGTACTATGAGCCTTCACTTTTGGAGGCCGGTGGAATCAGAGGTTTGAAGGATTTCCATCATCTCAAGCCGGCTTCTCACTTTCAGATGAGGTGTTGCATGAGAAAAAATTTTAACTTTATTTTCTTGTTTTTTGTTTTGTTTTCATTGATCGTGTCGATAGATTTAAAGAATTTATATATTGTGAAGTTTGATATTTTGGAGACAGGTAAGGGTTTGGTGTTGAAATCAATATGAAATTTTGTCCAATGATTTTACAAGCCTAAGATCAAGAATTATACCCTTCCAAGGGTCAAAACACAATATGATGGAGTATTATGTGTGTGGAGGTCAATATGGATTGTTCTCCAATTATTTAATGTTTATGATTGATGAGATTAGGATTCAGAACTTGGTATTTCAACTTGGAGTTACAATTGTTCTAACTAAGTGAGGAATCACAATGTAATTATTACATTTCTATTATATACAGTTATATGTGTAACTATTTTATTACATACAATTGTTCTATTTCTCCCATATATATCATTTTTATCATCTAGTAATATTATTAAATAATACTTGACCTTTGTTTCTCTCACCAAGACTCCAATTTGCATACACATGTCAATCATGCCCTGAAAATAAAAGACACCTTGTGTACCTATCTCTGTGAATGTCCAAAATTTGGAAACACTTGTAAACCTTATTAGGAAGCACCAAATCAAATAATTTAATGTGCCATCATATGTGCCTCATAAAAATATGAACACCATAAACTTTTCATATTGAAATTCATATTAATCTTCACATAATAAGACCTCAAAATTTAATCTCCTTTGAGTTATCAAATAAGAACAATCTTCTCTCTCTTTTTCCAAGTAAAAAACCACCTAATCCACTATGTACCATGCTATAAATTATCTTGATCACTTATTCAAAATAAATAAATAAATTTCTATGCAAAAGCTATGACATATTAAGTGTTTCGAAAGAATGCATTATTTAATAGCACTAAAAACTAACAAAAATAGACAGTTTGCAATTCAAACATATACCACCACATAATTCTTAAAGAGTGATTTCTACTAACTCTCAAGAGTTAAAATTTAATGCTATGGGTAAAATTTATACCCTGAGAAAGAAGATTTCTCTAATAACTTGGTATTCAAGATCAAATAAGGTACATGTTTGCATAGTTTTGCACTCCTAATGTTAGCATGAAAAAATCACTAACACTAGTTGATGCTAGTAATGGTGCATAGATGGTTCTACAATGGTAGTAGAAGGTTTTGGCAGTACTCAAGCTTCAAATCGGTTGTGAAATAAAAAAGGTTTCAAATTTAATCATTAAGTTTTAATTTTTAAAACATCCTATTAGGGTCTTATGATTTCTCTTTAATTAGATAGTGGCCAAAGACTATAGGATCTAAGCCACTGCTATCCCAACATCTCCTAGCCAACAACCACTATTTCACTAGTTGACAATGGCACCAATTATACTACAAGGCTATGGGGGTCAAAGAACCAGTTGGCATAGATGGGGACAAAGCCAGCAAAGACATAGGCAATTCTAGTTCGCCTGTAGCAAGCAAATCGAGATCATGGTTCAGCTAGAGAAAGAGAAGCCCCCTAGATAGACCCAGAGGTTCTGTTTGCAGTGGAATGAATCTTAGCAGGAGAGTGGTTCCTTGATCGGTACCCATATAATTGTAGGGGCTCCTTGCCCCTCCCGAAATGTTAGCCTTTCACCCACCTCATCACTTTGCCAGTGATATTCACCAGACAATGATGTTTGAAAGTGCTCAACTCAAGGTAGGGTTAGGAAGGGAATGCCCTACTATTCTAAAGGGGGGTCACTTGAACAGTCTTCATACGGAGCCAAACTTTTGATCTTAGTGTCGGTCCCAACTTGATATATATGTTTACTTTTTTTAAATTGAATATGTAGACATAGGGAAAAAATTTAGTAAGGATTGTAAGGAATGATAAGGCACGTGAACAATAGAACGGGTATAGGACAAAGTAGATGGAACTACTCATAGTCAATCGCAAGGCTTGAAGGGAAATGCGACAGGTCGTGGCCACAAATCTATCCATACCTATCTCGATTAATGGAATGTGGCAGTTTAGGCTCAATACAATAAGAAATATAAGCTAAAGTACAGTGCTCGTGCTCCAGGAAAGATATGGCTAAGGCTTTAGGGAAGATAGTGAGGACGGGAAATTGACTAGAAAGTCAGATTTCGTCTAATCAATCCCATATTTTTCCCAGAGGGATGAAGAGTTGATCACTGTAAAGGGATTCTTTGTGGAAGAATGGATGCACGCAAGGGTTATTATCTTAGTTGCAAATATGGTGCATCATTTCGGCTTAAGTTGCATGTGCAGAGATGAGACTTTTCAAGCGCAATGCAGGAGGCTTTTTTGGACAGATGGAGTCTTTGATGCGATGTGGAGGTTGGCGTCCTCCATCCTTGGCAGAGGTAGGCATTGGTGTGATAGATTCATATGAGGCTGTGATATGCCCAATGGTGGATGTCCTAGATTCAAAGGAGATGTGCATTCAAAAGATAGATGGTTTTATTCGCACTATGGATGGGCAGGTTGTAGCCAATGAAATTTTGAATCTAGAATCGGAAAAGTGGGCAAGTGTTTTGGGAGTTTATTTCAACACTGCTAACTATATCTCCTCTCATTCTGACAAGGACTTTGACTATGAGAACGAGGGTGACGCCCTTGAAAAAGCAAAAAAGGAAAGGAAGAAGGCCTTCATCAAGGAGGCTTGGGAGGTATACCGAATTGAGGTCATCAACAGGAACTTATCCTCCTTCCAAAGGTTGCCGAACAAGGAGGATTGCTGGCTTTCGATAACATCCGCGATGAAAGTGATGTAGATTGGAGAGCGGCTGACGATCATCCTCCAATCACTCTAAATTAGTCTGTCTCATAGGGTTATTCTCTAATATGTAGTAGATTAGTATGAAAGAAGTCTCTATTAGGGTTGAATATATGTAGTAGATTAGATTGAAAGAAGTCTCTGTTAGGGTTGAATGTAAGGGAGCTAACCCCTTCTGGTTAGCACTTATCTATAAAAAAAAAATGGAAAAAATGATTTTTTTTATGATGTTTATCAGACAACAAAGAAGAAAATAGTAAATTGGTTGCAAAAAAAACCTAACCTGAGGATCACACGGTCGTGGAGAGGGGGGGGTGGTGGAGGGAGGCAAGAGCAACTTCAACTCCTAACCTGTGCTTGGTTTCCTTTAAAATGAACTCACGTTTTTTTTTTTTAAATAATGATGCCCGAGTTCATCGGAATTCCGATGAACTCGAGCATTTAAAAATAAATAAAAAATTTGATCACAATATGCCTTGTCCGTCGGAAACTTCGTTGGAATTTGAGGCCAAATGTATTAGTGATAATTAAGTGTTGCATCCACTGATCCAGTCAGGGCTACAACTAATGAACAGAGGATAAATGTTGATATAGGGGGTAATGAAGTAAGAGCTCCTTCCCCTTCAGTGGAAGAGATAATGGAAGAACTAGCTTAAGAGCTAAATTCTGCTAGGAATGTAGAAGTTGAAGAACCTGAGCCCCCAAGGGAATTCCTAGATGGTATAGTTACAAGACCAAAAGGAACAGAGGATAAGTTTGATGAAAGTGGCATGGAGCAGTCAACCATTCCACATTGTTTGAGTGAAAGAATAAAGGCTAAGGCTCCTGAGGAAGCTCATTCAGAAGAGAACACAACAACATTCTTGGCTATGGTGAGTAAACTAGTTGAGGTAAGACCACCTAAACTAGCTAAGAGATTCTCTTTAATTCAAAGAGAGTGCAAGATACAAGACAATTCAGGTGGCAGTACCTAAGGCAGGGAAAACTCAGGATTACATCATTCCTGAGGATTATAAAATCACTACTGTGAATTTGGGTAAGCCTACTCAGGCCCAAGAGATTCAATATTTTGGTGATTCTTGCAACACTCTCAAGGCAAGACTAGCCAAGGAAAGAGAAAAAAAGAAAGAAGGTTGAAGATGAAAATGAGCAATGGAAGAGATATGTCCAACATTTGACACACTAGTACATTTAGGGCCGTTTTTTGATGAGCGTTCATCGGAGTTCAGACAACAAAACGTTGGAATTCCGATGAAATCGGGAGAAAATTCTAGTCGCTATTTTTTCGTCAAAAATTCCGACAACGAGCTGCATGTCGCAATTTCGACTTCTCCACATTGGAAATTTCTATGGAGCAGTGGCATGTTTTTTCGACGACAAGATGTCAAAATTCTGATGTTGTGTGACGATGAGACGTAGGACACGTTCCTCTTTTTCCGACGAGGCGATGTCGGAATTTCGATGACTACAACGAGGGACGAGGTTGCATCTTGTGATGTTTTTGTCATTGCAACTATGCTATCCTCGTCACATAAATAGTTGTGTGCATCGGAATTCTGATGAAAACTATGATGACAAGACCATTGTAGGTACGACAACCTCGTCGGTTGTCTTGTGGTGTTCATCAGAATTCTGACATTCCCCAACATTTTTAAAAAAATATAGCAATTTTTTTATGCATTCACTTGGCCAAGAGCATTGCTAATGTTGTCAATGCATGCTAATCCTCAATAGAAAAAGTTCCTTGCCAACATGTAGACAACATAAGAGGTCATGCAGAATATTCTAGTTTCTCTCATGGCCATAAATTGCTTGTGAATATTGTCATCGATTATCTTGGCTCAATATATTTCTTGTCTCCATTTCTCTTCAATAAAGTTACATCCAATCCTGAAATGAGGAACCAAATGGCAAGCCCATTACTCTACTCAACAAAGTCACCACACTATTGATCTTAGTAATTAAATTACTCTTGTACAAGTTCTTGGGCATATATTGTCTCAAATTTAAAATTTTGTCCAATGGTCAATAATGACCTTCCATTTCTTTGGGCCTTGGTCATAAATTGATTGACCATATTCCTTTAACATATTGATCATGGCAAGATAGTAGGTAAGGCCAATGCTTTTACAATTGCTTGAATAGAGAGATCAATTACTACAATCCTCCCATCATATGCCACAATTCTCCTTAAGTTAGAGAAATAACGCTCTTTGCATTCCATAATGAACTCTAGACATTGAGCTCAAGTGGGAAACCCAACTTGTGTTATGCCACTGTAACCAACTTCTCAACCAACTAGTAAGGGTTGTTTCCAAACATTTTTTAATTGAAGTCTTCTAGGTCCACATGCTCCATGTCAATCTTTGCTACAAAGCCCAACTTGAAGTGATTTTTGATTCAAGGAAAATCCCCTTAAACTTATACTTCATTTTGTTTGGTTTAGACATTTACTTTGCATGAGAAAACATAATAAATAACCTATGAACCATTTATTATACATGAGATAATACCCTTAGTTGAACTTTTGGAGGCTCCAAGAAGTTGTGGGAATACAAGGGGCTTATGGAAAATGACGAGGGAGTTTCAAAGGCTTTAGAGATATACTGGGGAATCGGATCCATCTTAAGGTTTTGGCCGAAGTTTGAAAGCGTGATGGAATAGGCGGAGTTTTGAGATTGAGGAGGTTATGGCAGGGCTTTGGTAAAATAATAGAGAGTCTTGCAAAAGAGTGAGAGGCGAATGGATAAGGAGTTCCAAGGTAAATGGGATAGACCCAAATATAGAGAATTCATTGTCCAAATATGAACAAGTATTATGCACATTTGTCAAATTTTTAGGTCACCATTGTTGTAGTTATCATATTTCAAGAAGTTCACACCCTATCCATTCATTGAATTAATATTGCAATTTTGATCATGTTAGAAAACAACATTCTTAGTTTCTAATGTTACCTTAAAATTTTCTCAATCTGCTCTAATAACTTTGCATTTTGTTTTAAGGACAAAGATAGTTTCATCCAAAATATGGTAGGATATGATTACTAGAATAGAGAATCATATTAACCACAAGCTACTGTGAAGCTAATGTTCTAGCATTTTGGTCCTTGTGTTCCACAAGCCTTGAAGGGTTCAACTGCTTGCATTAGATCTGATGAAAGAAACCAAACACAAAAATCAATGTTAGAAAACAGAGTATTGATACATGTATCTGCACTGAGACCAATCTAAGAAAAGATTAGCTTTCATTGATCCTAGGACTATATGCTAGCATCACAATATATACCAAATTTGACTCCCTTTTAATGAATTAATTCACCAAGCCTTTATGCCTGAAGGAAATGTTGAAGCTCAAGCAATCAGATTGCTCTATCAACATATATGAACATACTAAGTTCCCCTGAAATCTTGCTTCAATTATCAATAATACATAAACATCTTCATCAAAAAATTTATAGCAGAAGCCCAAAACTAACTAAATTTACCTAAACACAGATATGAAGGCTTTTTTTGAAAAATAAATTGAATGAATGATTCAATAATCGGATGATTACATTGAACGATATACACACGTATATATAGAGGTTACAAGATGATGTTCTATAATTAGAACATAACGTTAAAGTAAAAGATTAAAAAGCTAAAAGTTAAATTAAGCTTAAAAGCTAATTAACTAAAAAGAAAAAGCTAAATGCTAAATAAACCTTAAAAGCTAATTAATTAAAAAGAAAAATATAAATGCTAAATAAAGCTTAAAAGCTAATTAACTAAAAAGCTAAATGACAATTAAACAAGGAACTAAATATAGGTGACTAAAATATAATTAAATATTCTAATACCCTCCCTTAATGGTCATGCTATCTATCACACCAAGCTGCCCTCTAAATTTGAGAAACTTTGTCAGGCTCAAGGACTTTGCCGGGCTCAAGGACTTGGTGAGTATATCTGCAGTCTGATCTTCTGTAGGAATGCATTGCAGTATCACTGATCCATCTTCAACATGCTGGCGGATGAAATGGCAATGAAGCTCCACATGCTTTGTCCGCTCATGGAAGACTGGATTTTTGGCCAATTTTAGAACCCCTTGATTATCACAAAACAAGGGAGTAGGTCTTGGTTGAGACATTTGCATGTCTGCAAGCATCCTACGTAGCCAAATTGTCTCACATGATGCCTTAACAGTTCCTCAATACTCTGCTTTGGTTGAGGAAAGAGCTATTGCCTGTTGCTTCTTTCTGGTCCATGTGACTGCACCTGTACCCAAGCTGAAAACATACCCAGAAGTTGACTTTCTGTCATCAACACAACCTGCCCAATCTAAGTCTATAAAACCAACCAGCCTAGGATCTTTGCTTCTGCTGTACAAAATGCCAAAATCAGGAGTGCCCTACACATCTAAGCACACGCTTCACTGCAACCCAATGTTCAACTTTTGGGGTTGACATGAAGAGAGAAATATAGCTCACAACATAATTGATGTCAGGTCTAGTGTCGATGAGATAGATGAGGCTGCCCACTAGTTTCCTGAATGAAGACTCATCCACTACAGGTGAATCTGTTTTGGCTGATAATTTGAGCCCTATCTCCATAGGTGTAGATGCAAGTTTACAATCTTGCATTCGAAACTTATCTAGTAGGCTCTTGGCATACTTTGACTAAGAAATGAATATGTGGCCATCAGTTTGCCAAACCTCTACACCGAGACAATAATGGAGAAGTCCCAAATCTGTCATATCAAAATGCTGACACAAATTATGTTTGACCTGCATGATCAGATGTGTTGCATTGCCAGTAATGATGAGATCATCAACATAGACTACTAAAAATAGAATATCATCACTAGTATGTTTGACATACAAATTGGGATCTGAAGGACTTCTCTAAAAGCCTTGATCAATCAAGTACTTATCAATTTTGATGTACCATGCATGAGGAGACTGTTTGAGGCCATAGAGCGCTTTGACTAGTCTACATACTTGGTGTTCCTTACCGGCAACCTTGAAACCTGGAGGCTACATCATGTAGACTTCTTCCTGCAAATCACCATTGAGAAAGGCACTCTTGACGTCCATTTGATGGACTTTCCATCCAAATTGAGCTGAGAGAGCGAGGACAAGCCTACTGGTACTCATCTTGGCTGTGGGAGCAAATGTCTCTTCATAGTCGATGCCCTCCTTCTGTGAAAACCCTTTTGCCACCAACCAAGCCTTGTACTTATCAAGACTTCCATCAACTTTATACTTGACTTTAAACACCCATTTGCAGCCAACAGGCTTCTTTCCTGGAGGAAGATCAGATAATACCCAAGTGTTGTTTTTCAGAAGACTATGTTGCTCCACTGCCATAGCCTTTTCCCATTCAGGTACACCTTTAGCCTCTCTAATGGATCTACCCTCAATGAGCTCATCATCATGAAGATCACCAATGGTCTTGGCCCACCACTTAGGCCGGAGAGTAGAAGTACCAACATCTGCTGCAGGATGAAGAGTGCCTGGAATATCTCGAGCAAGCTCCTCTGGATGTGGATCAAGAAGATCTCGAGGAAAGTCAAGGGGTGCAATTTTATGCCTGGGAGACCCCACAACTTCAAAGTCAACTAAATCCCTCCCATCAAGTGGAGCTAAGGGAAGACGAACACCCATACTTACAACCTTTGGAGGGTGATCCTCAATGCTCAAATCAGGAGAGGAAGGCTGAAAAGGCCCTCTTTCTTCATCAAATACTACATCTCGACTGAATATGAGGTGATTAGTGTCTATATCAACCAGCTGATATGCCTTGTGGTTGTCACTGTAGCTTATGAACATCAATTTTTGACTCTTTGGATCCAGTTTGGTGCGTGTGGCATCTAGAATCCAAACATAAGCTGTAGAGCCAAAAACTTTCAAATGACTGATTTTGGGCTTCCTGTCAGACCAAGCTTCCTCTGGAGTCATCTTCTTAATGACCTTTGTGGGAGACCAGTTCAGAAGGTAGACTGCAGTGAAGACCACTTCCGCCCAAAAGTGTTTTGGAACATTTCTATGCTCCAACATAGACCGAGCCATCTTAGTGATTGTACGGTTCCTGCGCTCAACAACACCATTCTGTTGTGGGGTGTAAGGTGTGGTAAGCTAATGCTTAATGCCATGTGATGCACAAAAGTTGGTGAACTCTTTAGAACAAAATTCCCCTCCATTGTCGGACTGAAGAGTGACTATCTGACAGCTAGACTCTTTTTCCACTAAGGCCTTAAACGTTTGAAACATGGTGAACACCTCTGATTTCTTCTTAAGAAAATAAACCCACATGCGTCTACTGAAATCATCAACAAATAATAGAAAATACCTGCATCCAGTGACTGATGGAGTGTTCATGGGACCACAGATGTCTACATGAACAAGTTGCAAGACATTGGATTCTCTCCAAGCATCTCCATCTTAAAACGGAGTCCTATGCTGCTTTCCAGCTTGACACGCTCTACAAACTCCATGATTCTGAGTTTGAATCTCAGGTAGTCCTACAACTCGATCCTCTCTAACCAACTGAGAGAGATAGTGGGCATTGAGATGCCCATATCGCTGATGCCAAAGAGTGCTGATGGAAGTACTCCTAGCTGCCATGGCGAGCTCCTGAGAACCAGTAGAATCAACAAGTCTATAAAGACCATGATCCTCAATACCAACTGCAACTATAGTGCGAGTCTCCCTGTCAACAATGTTGCACTTGTGCAACCCGAAGATGACATCCAGTTGTGGTGAATGCTGCATAATCTGACTGACTGACAGTAGATTGAGCTTCATAGCAAGTACAAAGTATACATTGAGGAATACTAAATCCCTACCACCAGCTGAAATCTGAACGTTGCCCTTGCTGACAACAGTATACTCTTCACCTCCACCAAAGATCACTGAATCAGTGAAAGGCATGTACTCTGTAAACCAATCCCAACGATGTGTGAAATGTCGTGAGGCTCCAGAGTCAATGTACCAAGCTGATGATTAAACATCATCAGAGGAGGTTTGGGCCATGAACGCATAGAAGGCAGACTCCTTCTAATCAGGATGTGTGGCAGAATTGGCTTTCTGCTTGGACCCTCCCTGTTTGGATTGCTGGGATGCTATCAATTTCTAGAAATCTTTCACCAAATGGCCATATATATGATAGTAGGAACACTGTAAGCTCTTCTTTTTAGAAGACTGCTGAGGTTGACCTTGACCTTGTCCTTTCTACTGGAAGGATGGAGCTTTACCCTTGTACTCATGTGAAGCTGAGGCTGTGAAAGCCTGTTCAGTGGATGAACTAGCGTTGCTTCCATCGATCCTGTTGTAGCAGCTTGTTGCAAAGAATAGGAAACTTCAAATCAACACTAGTAGAGGAGATATTGAACGTATCAATGAAATGCTCGTAGGATTTGGGAAGGCTTTTCAACGTGATCACTACCATATCCTCTTCCACCATGGTTCAGCCTATAGCTTCTAATTGATCACGGATGTCCTTGATCTTTGTAAGATGTGCTTGGATAGATGACTTCTCATCCATCATGATAGAAAACAACATATTCTTCAGAAAGAAAGCTCAACTCTTGTCAGACGTTTCATGAAGATCCTTCAAAAGATCCCAGATCTCTTTTGCAATTTTACCTGAAGGCACCTGTGGGAGTTGATCATCTATGATGGAGAGTTTGATAAGCATGACAACCTCTCGGTTCTTCACATCATGTTTGTCTTGATCATCACCTACTGTTGTAGGACGAGATTCCTTGCCCAAAACAAGCTGATCAAGGCAACGATACTCAAAGATGGTAAGCATACGCTGTTTCCAGGTATTGTAGTTGCGGCCGTTGAACTTCTGACTGTGTTCCAACAAGATGTTGGTTAATGATGCCATGAAAAATAAATTGAAACCCTATAGGAGAATTTTGGAACGAAATCTGCGGCATGAATTTCGAGGTTTGGAAGAAACCCCAAAATTAAAATTTTCTGCACACTTAAAACAACATAAATGGTGCCAAAAAAATAGCGAAAATCTCAACGTCCACAGAAATAGCAGAAATTGTGAACTGTTTTTAAATTCCAAGGCAAATTTGCTGGCACAAAAATCAAGGCATGGAAAACAAGGCACCTCAAAAAATATGAGACCAACCTAGAAAAGCTTTCGAAAAACCTACCAAGAATCTGAAAACAGAATGCAGATTCGAAGGCTCAAAAATTGAGGCACAGAAAATGATGCACCCAGAAGAATCTGACGACGGCCCAATTGAGGTCTCAAAAAACCCACCAAGAATCTGCAACCAACATAAAATTTCGACTTGAATTGAAGGGTCAAAACCCTAGTTAAATATTGCAAAAACCCTAGGAAAATTTTCAACTTGCAAAAAAAAACTGCCCAAGAAGAGAAAAAAATCTACTTTTAAAAAAAAAACAATTTTAAAAATAATCTCTTCAATAAAAACTTCAAAAAATTTTAATAACAAAAATTTTCAAATTTTTTTATTTCCATGCTCTGATACCATGAAAAATAAACTGAATGAATGATTCAATAATATGATGATTACATTGAACGATATACACATGTATATATAGAGGTTACAAGACGATGTTCTATAATTAGAACATAACATTAAAGTAAAAGATTAAAAAGCTAAAAACTAAATTAAGCTTAAAAGCTAATTAACTAAAAAGAAAAAGCTAAATGCTAAATAAAGCTTAAAAGCTAATTAATTAAAAAGAAAAAGCTAAATGCTAAATAAAGCGTAAAAGTTAATTAACTAAAAAGCTAAATGACCATTAAACAAGGAACTAAATATAGGTGACTAAAATATAATTAATATTCTAATATTTTTTAGTACAGTTAGTCAAGAAAACTTGGTATTTCTATATTATATTACAAGTGAAAAATGTACAACACTAATTTTCCCTGAGTTTTGTAATAAATGCATGCCTCACAAACAACAAGAAAAACAAACTTTTTTATCAGTACTAAATCCATGTCAAAGGATATAGAGGACACAAACTCTATAATACTGAAGCATCTCAAAAAGGGACTAGTCTTAGAATGGAAATAAACATGAAAACCTTAAATGCAACAAAACATAAAAATTATCCTTTGGTTGTTGTTTTATATTACATAAAAGCAAGTCTACATTAAATACACCACCCTGACATAGGTCTTATAACATTGTAAATCCAAAGGTACATAAAACTTGTACTTGACTGGATCTACCATAAAATATCTCAAGGAACACCACTAGTTGGTTCCTCATGGGTAATATAACCGGAACCAGAATTGTCCATGGACACTCACAACCAGTAGCCCAGGAGCCCAATAAGGTAAGTTTACAAGATGTAGGAATATGCACAAAACAACTTGTAGGGTGATGGCATTCTCTTGGTGTGAAAATTGGTTGAGCCTGACCCTATGAAATGAATAAATTTTCCTTATGTGGAGATGAAATAGTGGCTCAACAATAGTACTTGAAAAGGGTAAGGCAGATATATTCCCTTGAAGTGAAATTTCTATATTTTAATTTGATTTTTAACATTTTCCTTGATGGTGATGCCCCATTTCATGCTCTTTACACCTTTGTATAATTATTGGTACACACTCATGTGAATGAGGAAACAAATTCTGAAAGGTATTCCATTGCTTATGGGGCATTAAATCTTTGGTCATTCTGATGTACAACCAACCTCACTCACTCTCTTTTATTCTTTAAGTTTAAATGTAATGCAAATTGTTTGAAGGGCATGAGCACCAATTAAGAGGCAAGTGTTTACATATAGATGGCAACAACTATCTTTGCAAAGTAAAAAGATTCAACAAAGATAATTGAATTTATTGTACTGGAAAGTTGCAAATTACTAACAAAGATTGCTTTATTCATTCAATATACTGCTTATACAAAGACCATAGACAATGAAGCATTTATAAGATCAAACAACTTTTCTTGACTATGAGAATTATATAACCCCAACAGTTACCAAGTAAAAAACAACCATTGCAACTATTAATAAATTGACTTTAACACGTAGATGGATTCAACATATTGATTAAGTCTTTGAATGCATCGATTAAAAATAAAGATCAGAAGAAGACATTGATCAAATGGTTAATCAAGAATTTGAAGTACCAATTAAACAACAAGACAAGACTTATGGTGACATCCATTAAGTAATCGATTCATCATTCCAATCGATAAGTAAAAAATATTTATAAGTGATTGATGATAATCAAGCATTGATGGGTGAAGATAAGCAACATTACTAATATCGATTAAGACAAAATCCTAACTATCAGTTACAATTCCAATTGATATTCTTAGTCAATTCAAGGAGAAGACAACAAAAATGTCTGCATAGTGACGAGCAAACATAATGCTATTGATAAATCATGAAATTTGAATGTCTCTATTGAGTAACCTATCATGTATGTCATAAATTCAATGATTTCATGCTTAAGGAGTGTTGTTATGTGGGAAATGCCTCTAATGAATGATTGATATGTTGAAATGAAGAATTGGATCAGTTGGTTCCTAAGACACTTGGATGGATTCCATGATGCTTTGCATCATGAAGAAACCCTAAGAGTACTTGAAGAACCATTGGTCACTCTGCATCACCTTATCTACTCAAACTTGACCAACTTTAGGCATTTATAGGCCCATATGACAGTTACAAACTTTAACCACTCCCTTTTCAATCGATGGCTAAGAACTCATATGCAACATTTGCAAAAATTTGTTGGCAATTGACACTCAATTGGTTGGTTTTACTATTTTGTTGTTGATGGAAACATAGTAAGCTATTCTGACTTTTTGTTTTGGTTCAGTTGTGTAAAGTTAGGCACTTCACAGACACTTTACCGACACCGACACCGGTACCGACAGGAAGGAAGGAATTCTCAAGTTATCGGCAATGTAGGCCAACATGGTTTAGGTATTGGAGACCGACATCATTTGGATCCGGCATCAGTAATTGATTTTGATATTCATGTATTTATGTTATCTGGCCGACATGTATATTGATATTGTAATTATCTTTGTAAGCCGACATAAGGCATGATAAATTGTAAGGGGTATATAGGTCAGTTGGATTAGATCATTTTTAAAATAGTGATGGATAGATGGATAGGAGAACATGATAATGTTATGTAATGCAAAATATATCTGAGAGATCATGTATGTGAGGATATTCATGTAAAGGGGTATCCCGGTAAAGGGTTTAGGGTTTCAGACTAGAACAAACAATGCTTAATTGGAACTGTATTCAGGCATAGAAAGATGCTATCTTAGCAGTTCACTCTTTTCTCCGGATTGTAGTTTGGATTTATATGTAGTCAGTGAGGCTCCTTTTGTGATTGAGCAGTGTGCTCTAGGCTGCAAGCCTTCCTGCAAGTGCAAACCCCTTATATTTTGTAATATCTCTTCATATGGCCAGTGAATTGATATTGTGGGTCACAAATCCCACCATGGTTTTTCCTCTTTGAGGTTTTCCACGTTGTATAATTCTGTGTGTTATGGTATTCATTTATGTGATTGGCTTATTG
Organism: Cryptomeria japonica; assembly: GCF_030272615.1. Classification (NCBI taxonomy): domain Eukaryota; kingdom Viridiplantae; phylum Streptophyta; class Pinopsida; order Cupressales; family Cupressaceae; genus Cryptomeria; species Cryptomeria japonica. The sequence goes on along the minus strand of NC_081408.1, from coordinate 522,837 downwards.
GTTGCTTTACTTCTTTGAATTCTATATGTACCTGTTGGTGTATGCATGTTTTAATAAGGTTAAAAATGATCATACTAGTAGAACACTGATTCACCACACCCCCCCCCCCCCGCCTCTCAGTGTTCTTGGATTCCAACAAAATCAAAGTTGCATTTTTACACTTTTTACAACTTTTTCCCACTTTTTGTGCTTTTGACACCTCAGACCTTAGAGACCTTATCAAACACATTAAACTTGATTTGAGTTACAGTTGTTTGGGTTATGATGAGGCTTAGAATGAGATAAGTGTTTGAAGAGATTAGAGAGATGTCAAATGAATCCTAGATTGAGTTGGTAGTGAGAAGAAAGAGTTTGTTGTCATAGGGAACATGAATGATTAGTCAAAGAAGGGTTTGGGTACGAAGACACGTGGGATATGAGTAATCGGGTAATTTGAGGATGGGAAAAGGTGGGGAAGGGGTAAAATTATTGTGAAACGATTGTGGGAAGCTTGAACATTTATGGAAAGAGGTGATGTCTCTATTGCGAGGATCCTTGAAAATTGGAATACATAGAAGAAAGCAAGCAACCTACAGATGAAAGATGAGACAAAAATACATAGGATGAAGCAAAATTTGCCAATACAGAAGACATATTTGAGAAAATGTACTATATGAGGTAATAAAGGAGAAGAGAGAGGGGCTGACCGAATCAATATATCATGATCTCCATCCCACCAAATCTTCATTTATCAGGTTACCTAAGAAGCATTTATACTTTCATTATATGCAATATAAATTTTAAATAGTGATTTAGTATCTGCCCGAACACTTGTTATCCATCTTCATACATAATTTTAAAATGCACTTAGCTTACAAGTAGACTCCATTTTACGAGAATGAATGTCCAATGGAGAGTCAGATCTTGGCATGGATCCCAATGAGGTAGTGTGTCTATTCTAAGACAAAATGAACAAATATTAAGGTATGAATGGAGGAAGTGTGTTTATTCTAGAATAAAATATCTCACAAAACCAATGAGGCATGCATTCACTTGTAATGGGGAACTATCTCGTAGAAGCATGTTGACAACCCACAACACTAAATATGTAACCTGCAAACAAGATGCTTAGCATCAATAAGAATAATAGTGGAGCATAATGAAATATTGAAAAGTGCGTTACCTTATTGAGCTTCTCTTCGTTTCAAGAATAGTTTAATATTCTCTACTTAATAGGGTCAACCACGTGAAGGTGGAAGCTCATTTGGTCCCTCTCGCTCCCACCCCCCTAATATCACTCTAAATTCCTCGTTAACGTCTAACATTCTTTCATCCATTGATGAAACATAATATTCATTCATTATCATGTAACATTCAATATTAACACATAAAATTCATTAACACGTAATATTCATTAACAAGTAACATTCATCAACATTCATTAACACATAATTAAATTCATTAACACATAAAATCTAGTTGTTAACATAAAATAAGATTACAATCATTTATTTTCTTTCTTTCTTTTTGAAGCTTGGACGTAAAGACTAAGTGGACCATCGTTATCTTCATCATTTGTCCCCTCTTCAATTATTTTGCCATCTTCTCGTGATCTAGTTAATGTATGCCTAGTCTTGTACTCACGATGAGGACGCATATGCAAAGGGGGGTGCACTGCAATAACAAAAAAATGGGATAAATTCATGAGTTTTATTATTATTATTACAAGTATTTCATTAATTAAAAGAAAATTACAAGGGTGATCTTTACCTAATGGGGCCACATCATCTTCCTAATTATTTTGTCTAGCCTCATACTCAACATCCTGAACACCCTCTAAATCCTCTGGAGTTGAAACATGAAAGGTTACATTAGTCAATACACCCAATTGCAATTAAATTCGTTTAAAGGAATAACAGTGGTCTTTTTTACCTGGTGGGGCCCCATCACGTTCCTGATGTTGTCTACCTGGATCATGCTCAACTTGGTCACCACGGTCTACATGCTCTAAAATAAAAACAAAAAAGGTTACATTAATTACTACACCAGTTTCAATTAAAGATGTTTAATTGTATTAATCATTACATAAAAAATTTGTTTAGCACATGAATACCTCTAGTACCGAGATGCACACCACGACCTTCATCATGTGCAGGTTGTGTTCCACCATGTCCAGGCTGCATTCCAACGTCATGTGCATTGTTATGATTTCTTGATTATTTAAAACAAATATAGTCACATTATGTTGGAAATTCATATCGAATAGATTATTGCTCAATTATTCAATTTTAAATAATTTTCATTTAGCTTATTTACATGATTGACGGATGCACCGGAATCTTCTTTTTGCCCACTCAATCCTTTTAGACGTTCAGCCACGGCTCCTCTATGAATTTAGAGCCCTACATTTTTACTTAATATCATGAATTTTTCTTTTATTATTTAATGATTAAAAAAAATTGTTTGCAATTTATTATTTTGATGCAATATTTCATTTATTGATACTTACAATTCATGCGGCAACTTTAATATAACCACCAGAGTCGGGTTTGTGTTGCCCATGCTTTTCTAGTTTTGCCTTAGTTGCTTTCGATGTGTCGAGCAGTCTATGAAAAATTTGAAATATGTTAGATTATATAAATATAAAGAGTAATTAGTACATAAAATTACATTCTTAATAGTATCACATACCTTCTTCTTCCTTGTGGTGTATTTCCCTTTTTCCTTTCAACTCTCTCCTTTGCATGCAAAATCAGGGCCTTCCACTCCCTCTCTGGAATCATGGGGGGACACTCGTACTTTTTGTTCTTCTCTAAATGTGTCCTATATTGGTCTCTCACATACTTTAGATGTTTGCTAGCTTGGTCAAGGACCTTGATTTTATCGAATGTGTCATTTCCGAACAACCCAACCAAACGGTTTATGAGTTCATCTTTTAACTTTTTTTCTTGTTCATTCCACTGTTTACGTATGGTGGGCCCGAAGATCTACAATGAAATTTCATTAAAATTTTTATAAAAAATATCATTTCTTGCAAACAAATCATGGGATGATTAGTCCAAAACGAGCGATCAATAAGTAAATTACAATTAGACTATATATAATAATAATTTTAAAGTACTTGGAACCTTTTCTATCTTTATTGTAAGCAAATCTTGGGTCACCACAAATGTGACCGGCAACATTCCCGTACTAGCAATTCCGGAAGATCTAGGAAATGCTACTATGGTATCACCACTAGTGGACTCTGCATCCTCATGTACATGTCCTGCTGCAGAAAATGAATCCACTATGAAATGCCACCAAGAAAGAACACTTCATGGGAAATAAACACGTAACAAAAGAGAGAGAAAAAGAGGAATCTACCAACTCCAGGGTCAGTATGATGTGCACTAGAGAATGTCTGCATGTTGCCAACATTGCATTTGGCAATATAGGTGGGGATGATGGCATCTGATGATGCAACATTTGCAAAGGAACATGGACATCACCTGAAGAATAATACATTAAATATACAAAACATTGATCTTGTTAGATGTCTCAAACCCATCCACTTGGTGTATCTAGAAGAATTTGTACTTGAATTATGCCTCTTATATATATTGAAATTGTTGATGAACATGTTGAAAGGGTAGATTGGATCAATTTGGATCCTTGGAAGGTTGGTAGTTCCATGATATTGGTTTAGGAATGCCTCTGGAATGCAGCCTATATTGGAAGGTTGAATGGATCATATTAGGATCCAAGTGAGAAATCTTTGGTGTCTCTGCATCAGTGAGAGGAATCATGCAATCAAAATAGTAGAGATCAATATTGAAGACAAAGACCTTAGTTAAAAAAGAAGTATTGGGGTTTTTATGAAGAATTAATAGTTCTATGATCTGTCAAAGAGGAAAGATATGATCTGAAAAGATATCAAAACACAAGTGATAGTAGTCACATGTTTGATAACAACAAGGAGCATGTGAATACATAAAGGATATATTAGAGCATAAAAGTAGTTTTAATGTATGGAACATGGTCATCACCTTAACTACCTAGAGTACCCTGATCATGGCCACCAGCTCGATGAAGGCGCAATATTTCCTGTAAAAACAACATGTACATATTTTAGTTCATGACATAAAAGAGTATAAAATATAAACCATTTTTGAACTTATGTTACAATTAAAGAATTCATTACTGCTTACTTCCAAGTTTTGTGCTCTCTACATCAATTGTTGCACCCTCTCTTGTATTGCATCAGTTTGAGCGACTTGGTATGCCAAAGCAATAATTTCTCTATTAGTTTTTTTTTAGATCTTTCTGATCATTTTGACAGGGTTTGTGGAATATGCGGTCATCATCACATAATAGTGAGTCCAACTTTGTATAGATGTCATCAAGTAATGCATGTGCCTTTCTCTGAACATCTCTCTGTGACAAGAATATTAGTAACATTATCAAAATTAATCCAAAACCCTAAAGAAAAGAACATAATAATATAACATTTTTCTTCTATCTAATTTATACAATTACAATGAGGTTTACCTGTTGGGTAGAAGGGTTGAGAGCTACATCCCTGTTTGTGCTATGTGTCGGATGAATGTCGCCTTATGACAAAGATTAAATTTTAAAAAAAATTAGCGAAATGAAACCAATAGACTTAGCAAAAATTAATAATAAAATGGTATATTGGAGTAATTTGTTGGCCATTTGGAGGAATTGATTATGTGTTGCATTGATGTTTTGTCATTGATGTCAACACTAGCCGTTTTGAATGTTTTACCAACACCCTTTTGGTCACGGTAGGATGAGTCATTTCTGGTTGGTTTGGATCCAGCATGATCCAGTATGCTCCCGTATGGTTTGGTTATGGAATTGACTTGTTCATGATACTCATGTTCATATTCAGTAAGTTGGTTTTGGTTTGGTGATCGAATGCTATCCTGTTTGCTTGGAAGCTTGTCTTGTGGTACCGGCAAGGGTTTCACCGATAGAGCTTTGATGATATGCATAAGTGGTGTTGGTGCAATTTCTGGTGGAGATTCAAGATGTTGATGGTGATCATGTTCGAGACTTGGTGGATGGAGATCATTGCTTTAGCGTGTGGACCTATATTGGGTCCCGGTTGATCTAGGTTATGGACCAACTTAATGTAACATGTGGATTGGACCTCTCGATGTGTTTTCGCGATGTCTTATGTGTTGGATATTATTTGTTTGGTCTAAGGCCGACATGTTTTGTAATTATGTATTTGGTTTATCGTCTGGTGGTCGACCTAATTGTTTATGGTCGAGGGTTTGTATATATATATATATATATATATATATATATGTATATATGTATATATATATATATATGTATATATATATATATGTATATATATATATATATATATATATATATATATATATATATATGATGTAAGATCTCATTGTAGTAGATCATCATGGTATGGGCTATGGATATGTAATGTGCAAATAATATAATATCATTCAGGTAGAGAAATTGGTTGATCATTGGAGATCAAATTGGGTTTATGTAAGAGGATTTAGTCCTCCGGTATTGAGCTTAACCGGAACTGTACTCAGGCATAGGAGATGCTATCTTTGCAATTCAATAACTTCTTCAGATTGTAGTCTAGATTTCTATGTAGTCAGTGAGACTCCTTTTGTGATGAGTAGTGCGCTCTAGGTTGTTGGCCTTCCTGCAAGTGCAGGCCCCTCAATTGTAATTCACATACTTACTGCAGAAGTATTATTTGACAGTGGGTAGGCTTTCCATTGTGGTTTTTCCCTTTACCGGGTTTTTCATGTATAAATATTGGTGTGATGTGGATGGTATTTATTCTCTAATTATTGTTTATGTTTAATTGGTTTAACTACTATTTCGGTATTTGGTTTAAGCATTCCAGTATTAATGTTTTGGTTTCCGGTATTAAAGTTTTAATTGCTAAATATTCTGGTAATCTGAGACAACTAATTCACCCCCCCTCCCCCCTCTCAGTTGTCTTTCGATTATTTGAACTATCTAACAATTGGTATCAGAGCATTGGTCCTCTCTGCAGAAAGCTTAACCACTTGAGGAAGATCCTATGGTGACTAACAGTTCAAGTTCATCCAGCTCATCTAGAGCTATCTTTTAGAGAGATATTCCTAGGCTTGATGGAACAAATTACACAGTATGGAAGATACAGATGGAGACTCATCTGAGATGTCTTGGCAAGGAGATTTGGGAGATCACACATAATGGTGTTACACCTTATAATCCGACATCTATCAATCCTCCTCTAACAAACCTGGATAAGGAACTTGAGAATGAATGTAGAGCAAGAGAAGCCCTCTTGTGTGCACTTTTTGATCAACAAATAATGGAATTAACTGACAAATCATCTTGAAAGGCTATATGGGATAATTTGGAAACTCTTAATAAAGGTGACCCTACAGTGAAAATTGCTAAACTTGATGGTTACCGGGTGAGATATGAAAACCTGAAGATGGAAGAAGATGAAAGGATTACTGCATTCATGGAAAGGGTAAATGAGATTGTTATAGGAATTCATTGTTGTGGTGGAACTCTGAGTGAAGATGAAATTGTTTCTAAAGTTCTGAGAGCTTTACCACCAACTTACAAGATGAAGGCTACTGTTATTAATGAATTAAGAACAATGGCTAATACATCTGTCAACATAGATACCTTGTTTGGGAAATTATCTTCTTTTGAGCTTGAAGAATTTGGACCCTCTGGAGCTGTGAAGTCTGAACTTGCTTTTCATGCATCTGCATCATCAACCGATAAGCAACATTGGAAAGCTTTGTATGCAAAAGAATTGGATGATATGAAGAGAGAAGATGAAGAATTTGAGCAACTTGAAGCCCTATTTGCTAGAAGAGTACCTAAAGGATTGACAAGAAGTAAGTATGAAGGAAAAGCACCTTTTAAATGTTTTGCATGTAATAAGATAGGTCATTTTGCATCTAGATGTCCTGAAAGGAATTCAATATTTGAAGAAAGAGTTAGAAGATCTTTTAAAGCTAACCCTGGATATCAAAACAAGTACAAGTATAAAAAAAACAAAGACAAATCATGCTACATAGTGGATGAGAAAGGCATTACTGATTCTGATGATGAACCGACAGAAGACTTTGCTAGTGGTTCCGACAATGGAAAGGATTGGGTGTTCCTGGCTATCAAGGAAGATGTTCCGACATTGGAAAAGAATGTACCTGAAGAGAAGGCACTTGCTACTAAAATTGAAGACATAGATGAATGGGTAATTGATAGTGGTTGTTCGCATCATATGACTGGAGATAAAGGGAAGTTTTTATCTTTGCAAGAATATGATGGTGATCTGGTTAGATTTGGAGATGACAAAGCATGTATGATCAAAGGAAAATGAACTATATGATTGGATGGTAAGAACAATACAGCCAATGTTTATTATATTGAATGTTTGAGGCATAATCTTTTGAGTGTAGGATAATTGGTGGATAAGGGATTTCAATTACAGTTCAAGGATGGAAAATGCAAAATCATTAACAGTTCTAGTTTGGAGATTGCAACCAGTACACAGACAAAAGGTAATATATTTTATTTGAATTCCGGTGAGAAGACATGTTTGATTGCACAAATAGATGAGAGTTGGCTATAGCATAAAAGACCATGTCATGTGAATTTTGATTGTATTGTGAAAATCAGTTCAACTAAGGTAGTTAGAGATATACCTAAGATTGTGAAGCCCTAGAATCCAATATGTAAAGAATGTCAAATGGGTAAACAGGTCAGAACCTCTTTTAGGAGTATACAAGATAAATCTAATGATGTTCTTGATCTTATTCATACTGATTTTTGTGGCCCTGCTAAGTTTTCAAGGTGATAGATATTTTATGCTAATCATTGATGATTATTCTAGAATAATGTGGATTACATTTCTAAGGGAGAAATCCGAGGCATTTGAAAAGTTTAAAATCTTTAAGGCTAAAGTGGAAACTGAGACAAGATTGAAGATTAAATGTTTGATGTCAGATCATGGTGGAGAATTCACATCCGGTGAGTTTAATAACTTTTGTGAGAAGCATGGTATAAGGAGACAATTTTCTGCTCCTCAGACACCTTAGCAAAATGGAGTTGTGGAAAGGAAGATCAGAACTATCTTGGATGCTGCTAGAACAATGGTGATGGAAGCTAGTCTACCTCATATCTACTAGAGAGAAGCAGTGAGCACAATGGTTTATACATTCAACAAAATACATATCAAAAGAGAAATCGGTAAAACACCTTATGAATTATGGTTTGGCAATACACCTACAGTTAAGTATTTCGAAATCTTTGGTAGTAAATGTTATATCAGGAGAGATGATATCATTGGAAAATTTGATCCTAGATGTGATGAAGACATATTTCTTGGTTATTCTAAGGAAAGAAGGGCATATAGATGTTATAACAAAAGATTGTAGAGAATTGTGGAGAGCACTAATGTCAAGGTAGATGAGCATAACAGAAGTCAAATAAGAGCTTATGAGAAGGACTCGGTAGTGGAAATGATTATATTTAAACCTGTAGCACCTTTACCGGAACAGAATGTTGAACCAGTTACTCCGATAGTATCAAAAAAATCTACAGTAACTGAAGAACCGAGAAGAGGAACAGAGAGTCAGAGGACTCCTAGGTATGTGAGATTGAATCATTCAGAAGATCAAATCATTGGGGATAAGAACAATGGAGTGATGACAAGAAGAAGACTGGCAACTAATGAGGTATGTTTAATTTCTCAAGTTGAACCGGTATCAGTAATTGAGGCATGTAAAGATGAATAATGGTTGAAAGCTATGGAAGAAGAATTAGATTAGATTGAGAAAAATAAAACATGGACTTTGGTTCCCCGGCCTAAAAATAAGAATGTTATTGGAACTAAATGGGTTCGTAGGAATAAATTGAATGAGGATGGTCAAGTTGTAAGGAATAAGGCTAGATTGGTTTGTAAAGGATATTCTCAGAAGGAATGAATTGATTATGGAGAAACTTTTGCACCTGTAGCTAGGATTGAAGTTGTAAGATTATTTCTTGTCTATGTTGCCCATAAAAACTACAAGGTTTATCAAATGGATGTTAAGTGTGCATTTTTGAATGGGGATCTTGATGAGGAAGTTTATATTGAGCAACCTGATGGTTTTTCACTATCAGATGATACAAACATGGTTTGCAGGTTAAGGAAAACTTTATATGGATTGAAATAGGCACCTAGAGATTGGTATGCAAGGTTGGACAAATATCTTTTGAAGCTTGGTTTTACTAAGGGTAATGGTGACAGTTAATTTATATTATAAGATCACTGATGATAATATAATGATTATTGAAGTATTTGTTGATGACATCATTTTTGGAGGTGAAGATAAGTTGTGTAAGGAATTTTCTAACAATATGAAGAATGAATTTGAGATGTCTATGATTGGGGAGATGAATTTTTTCTTAGGTTTGTAGATTACTTAGACTGATATAGGTATTTTCAGTTGTCAAACTAAGTATGCTAGGGAATTATTGAAGAAACTTGGTATGGGAGATTCTAAACTGGTAAGTACTCTTATGATTACAAATGAGAAATTGACAAGGAAAGATGTTTTTGCACTGGTAAATCCTACAAGATACAATTCTATCATTGGAGGTCTACTTTATTTAACTCAAACAAGGCCGGACATAATGAATGTTGTTTGTATTGTATCAAGATTTCAGAGTGATCCTAGAGAAAATCATGAGAGTGCGGTGAAAAATATTTTTAGATACTTGCAAGGTACATCATAATATGGTTTGTGGTACCCTATGGATGATAACTTTACTTTATGTGCACATACAGATGTTGATGATCGGAAAAGTACTTCTGATGGAGCTTCCTTACTTGGAAAGAAGTTGGTTTCATGGATCATGAAGAAGCAGTCATGTACCTCTTTATCTACTGTTGAAGTTGAGTATGTTGTTGTTGCTAATAACTTTACACAGGTTTTATGGATGAAGCAAATGTTGAAGGATATCAAAGTGCATTGCGCTGGACGGATAGTTATTCATTGTGATAACTCTGCTTCTATTGATATATCAAAGAATCCAGTATTTCATTCTAAGACAAAGCACATATTTATCAAGTAAAACTTTTTGAAGGAAAAAGTGAAATCAAATGAAGTTAGACTAGTTTATGTGAATACTAAAGAGAAGATTGCAGATATCTTCACTAAACCTTTGTCGAAGGAATCATTTGAGTACTTCAAAGACAAATTGGGAGTTTCTACCCCTCAGGTAGAGACTTGATTGATGTGGTTTGGCATCAGTCTGGTATGCATTATCAGATATATTATTCATTTTGACACTGATGTGGGATGCTACTTCTCAGGGGGAGTAGTCAGCTTTGGGTTATGTTTTTACTTTGATATTCATGTCAGATTTCTAGCATTGATGTCAAAGGGGGAGAGATATTGATTTGAAAAAGAAAAAATTAAGTAGTTGTATACATTAGGGCGAGAGATATATGTATAATTCAGAGATTTACAAAGATATTATTCAAAGGGAGAGTTTGGTCTTTGTTTCAAAACTTCATTGCTATATCTGTATGTGGGAGATTGTTGGTTGTCTTCCTTTGGGGGAGACTTGTTTGGCATTTCTTGGTACTTAGATGTTTTTCACATCTAGTGTTGCCATCAATGCCAAAGGGGGAGATTGTTGGCCATTTGGAGGAATTGATTATGTGTTGCATTGATGTTTTGTCATTGATGTCAATACTAGCTATTTTGGATTCTTTACTGGCACCCTTTTGGTCCCGATAGGATGGGTGGTTTCAGATTGGTTTGGCTGACATGATCTAGTATGCTCCGATATGGTTTGGTTATAGAATTGGCTTGTTCATGATACTCATGTTCATATTTAGTAAGTTGGTTTTGGTCTGGTGATCGAATGTTATCATGTTTGCTTGGAAGCTTGGCTTGTGGTACCGGTGAGGGTTTCATCGGCAAAGCTTTGATGATATGCATAAGTGGTGTTGGTGCAGTTTCTGGTGGAGATTCAAGATGTTGATGGTGATCATGTTCGAGACTTGGCAGATGGAGATCATTGCTTTAGCATGTGGACCTTTATTGGGTCCTGGTTGATCTAGGTTATGGATCGACTTAATGTAACGTGTGGATTGGACCTCTCAATGTGTTTTCAGAATGTCTTATGTGTTGGATATTATTTGTTTGGTCTAAGGATGACATCTTTTATAATTATGTATTTGGTTTATTGTCTGGTGGCCGACCTGATTATTTATGGTCGAGGGTTTATATATATATATATATGTGATGTAAGATCTCATTGTAGATCATCATGGTATGGGATATGGATATGTAATGTGTGAATAATGTAATATCATTCAAGCAGAGGAATTGGTCGATCATTGGAGATTGAATTAGGTTTATGTAAGAGGATTTAGTCCTCTGGTATTGAGCATAATTGGAACTGTACTTAGGCATAGGAGATGCTATCTTTGCAATTCAATCACTTCTTCAGATTGTAGTCTGGATTTCTATGTAGTTAGTGAGACTCCTTTTGTGATGAGCAATGCGCTCTAGGTTGTTGGTCTTCCTGCAAGTGCAAGCCCCTCAATTTTAATTCACATAATTACTGCAAAAGTATTATCTGACTGTGGGTAGGCTTCCCACTGTGGTTTTTTCCTTTACCAAGTTTTCCACGTATGAATCTTGGTATCATGTGGATGGTATTTATTCTCTTATTATTGTTTATGCTTAATTGGTTTAACTACTATTCCAATATTTGGTTTAAGCATTCTGATATTAATGTTTTGGGTTCTGGCATTAAATTTTTAATTGCTAAATGTTTTGGTAATCAGAGACAATTGATTCACCTCCCCCCCCCTCTCAGTTGTCTTCCAATTATTTGAACTGTCTAACATCATTAATTTAAGGTTGGTTTAAATGGTATATAGTACGTACCACCCCCATGATAGTAACTTTGTTTGTATCTATGTGATTCAAATTGTAATCGATTAGCAGCTCTTCCCCTGCACTTATTGATTTTTTCGCACATACAAATACATGATTTCCCTCGAGCACCTCAAATATGCAATTGGGTTGCTTATTAGTTGACCCTGGTCATGTACTACTTATAAAACCTGCAATATTCCCTGTTGCTTTTGGCCTTCTGTCAATGTACATAGCCACTCTTTTACTTTGATCATTATCTTTCTATTGTATATAATTCATTGAGATTGCATACTTATGCATATGCATTTTTATATCGAACAATCTCCATCCAATTTTTATAATTGTAACAAGTTTCAACATACTCCATCAATTCAGCAACTTTGTTGTAACATACTTTTATGTCGTCCATAGAAAATAGGCCCAAACCATGTAATGACGATGGTGCTATACGATATATACTCTCGTTAATACAGAAACCAGTGTTTATTGGAGGAAGTTCATTGGGTACCCATTATTTCTATAGATGTTTCTACCTCAAGGGCACTTCGATGTCTCCTATTCTCTCATCATCATAAGAACATGACCCCACTTGAGCAAGAAAAAATTGCATGCGTTTATTGAATTTTCTCTTAATCTTTTGACCTCTAGTTGATCTCCCTCTTTTAGACATACTACATATCTCACTTTCGTCTTCTCTTCCTAAATTTCCCTCGCTCAAGGAAGACAGGTCTGACAAATACCTATTTGGTGGTACCTGCACTCCATCAAATGAGAGAGATAGTTGGTATAGGGTCGATTGTTATTGTGAGAGGAAATAAATTTTAGGATTCCATGGAGAGGGACAAAAAGAATTTGTAATAGATGGTTCACCGTATGTTGTTGATATTTTGCAAATGAGGGTAATGTTGACGAAGAATTCGGCCCTAAAGTTGATGTTGAGATTAAAATTTGAATAAGCCCAACTAGGGCCTCAAGTGTTGATAAATGTATTAGATTTGTTGCTAATGTCGAGGTTTGAAAAACAGGGATTTTTTGTTTTCCTAGTAATTTTGGAGTTTTAAAAACTCATAAAAATAGTCTTCCTCGTAACTTAAAGCATATAATAGGGCCGAGAAGGTGGAATGAGCTATAACATGTGGTTTCGATGATAAAAAAATAAAATTTTTGATAAAATATTGTTGCTAAAACCTGGCTTATTATTAAAGAGAAAGCAAGCAATTAATAAATGGTTTCTATTGGGTTTATTGACTTATACCTGTCGATCCATGACACTGTGCAAGATCCTCATCAAAGGGGTTCAGGTTCCTACATATGTAATTCATTTATCTTATGTTAACTAAAAATTACATAGTAGACAACATGAACAATATGAAGACATCATAATCATTGTATATTTGTTTTCCTTACCTTTCATTTATCTAGAAAGTGCATGGTCCTCAATAAAAGGGTTGACGATGTCTATAGTCAATTACCTGTTTCCACCAAGGATGAAAGAATCACACAAAATATATACATGTAATCACCATCAACAATTGAGCATCATAAGTACGCATGCTAAAAATTACACAGTAGACAACATGAACAATATGCAGACATCATAAATATCATTGTATTTTTTTTTTTCCTTTCCTTTCATTTATCTAGAAAGTGCAGGGTCCTCAACAAAAGGGTTGATGATGTTTGTAGTCAATTACCTATTTCCACCAAGGATGACAAAACACAAAATATATACATGTAATCAACACCAACAATTGAGCATCATAAGCATTACATGATATGTATGCTAAAAATTACATAGTAGACAACATGAACAATATGCAGACATCATAATCATTGTATATTTTGTAATTCCTTACCTTTCGTTTATCTAGAAAGTGCAGGGTCCTCAACAAAAGGGTTGATGATGTCTGTAGTCAATTACCTGTTTCCACCAAGGATGACAAAATCATACAAAATATATGTAATCAACACCAACAATTGAGCATCATAAGCATTACATTTGCAATTTGATAAACAATAAATACATTAAATATATGAGTAATAATAGAAACATATGTATCATCATAAAGATGTTGTAATCCATCACATATGTATCATAAATCATCATCCATTACATAGCTAATAATCAATCCACATTCAATAAATAAACACAAACTTAAAAAAATGTCACACAAAATGAGGGTTAGCCGACACTCTATTTGTCTCCATCTCCTATGGGTGGCATGGTTCTATTATTAGGAAATCATGAATTAATTATGTAATGGCATTACCAATACATTTAATTTATGTCATTGATCTTCTTCTTCATACAACTCATCATCATGACCATCATCATCATCATCATCATCATCATCATCATCATCAACTTCTTCTTCATGAATATTTTCGTCAGGAACATCATCAACTAACTGTCGATCGTGATCGTCATCTACATCATCCTCTACTTCTTCGGTATCTTCTTCTTCCATCACATTATACTTTACCGGCTTTCCTCTTGGATCATGTCTAACAACAAATGACCAACCCGGTTTATGAGGAACCTCTGAGTAAAATACCTGCTCACATTGACTTGGAAGAACATAGGGCTCATTTCCAACTCGCTCAAATGACCTTGTATTAACCATTGTAAATCTATTATCATATCCAATAACAGTTCTATCAGGATCATTTTCATTCAATCGTATCATGTACCATTGGACGACGAAAATAACTAATTTGAAGGACCTAAAGCCACACTCAATTATATCATCCAAAATCCCATACTATCGATTTTCTGAGACTCAAGGATGTATGTCGCAACTAGACAAAACGTTTGTCACCTGAAATATTGCACTTATTCCAGAATCACAAGTTTTCTTCGTGTCATCCAACTTTTTAATCCGAAATTTATGACCATTGCACCACATAGCCTTGTGTTTTTTTACCTACAAAATGTCATACATATATAATATGTACATCATGACAATTGGAAAAAAATTAAATATTGGTGATTAATATATTTATACGTACCTGTTTATCTTTTAAACCATATGCTAAATCAATTTCCCTTTGTGTAACCATGGAGATTATGGTGAGCTTCTTTAACCAATGAAGTCACACCTTCCCATGTTAATGCACGACCAGATTGTTGACATTGTTGAATCCATACCGTCATCCAATCAAGATTGTTTGCAACATACAAATGTAGTGCATCTGACTCTCGAGCAATTGTAAAAAAAATAACTAGAAATTTACAACTGAAGTATATTGAAGATTGCGAATAAATTAACTGCAATATATATATATATATATAATAACTGCAATATCAAATAATAATCTCTCACTTTTCTCATTCTACCTTTCCCCATTTGGTACTCCCCTTCAAATTTGTTAATGGATTGGGATCCCAAATACGAACTACACAGATCTTTTTCGTGAACTTAGGAAGGTATTCAGTAATGTACACCATAGTCTAGTATACCATATATCCCACCACCATAAAAATCTCAAGATGTGCTCTTTGTCGAACCAAAGACTTCAAAAATTTCAAGTGCCTCTCAACCATCCACATTGACCTTGTGTTTACAAGTCCACACAATTCAATCTCCTCAACTTGGTGTATGAGGTAGTGTTCTTGTGCATTGAAAAAAGTTGAAGGTAGACACTTTTGTATTTCACACATTAGACGAGGAATTTTTCTCTTCCAATATTTTATATCTTCTTTATGGATTTCTTTAGATGACAACCAACTACAAGAGATTCAAGATGCAAATAGATTAACAAGACTTTACAAAATAATATACAATATATTACATAACAAGTAAAACAAATCGCAAGTATAATATCTATACAACAAATTGAACAAATATCACTACTTACCTCATGTATTTTTCAAGATCATATATAACTTGCTTGACATTATTGTCGAATTGGTCTGGGAGAGATAGAGGTAGAACGTACTGCAACAATTATAAAATGATATTTTTCATTATTTTCTAACATAATACAATGAAAAGTACATGCAGTATACAAATATATACTAAATACATAAGAACATCAATTACCTTAATGAAGGTATGTCAATCATGCGTTTTCATCCCTAGCCCAAATTCACTTTTCTTTGTTATGAGATTGTTTATGTTTGTGGCAAATCCTATGGGAAATCGAATTTTTTCGTATGACTTCTTTTATAGTATTGCTTTGTTGCTCCATTAATAACCAAGGAAGGGCACTTATATTAATCTAGTCTCCGTTGTTATTTGATTGAATGCCATTTTTCATTGCATGATTTGATTCCTAAATGTCAGTACAAATTTTAACAAAAAAAATTTTGTCGCGCCTTCCATCCAATATTTTTCATATTGTCTATGTTATATTCTTTCCAATATGCATCGTATCAAACAAATGCACAATTTATAGCTTCTCGTAGTAGGGAAACCTACTAAATTGTACGGGATAACTTTTTAGTCCCTTTGGAAGGTGGTCATTAATGCCTTGGCGACCTTCACAAGGCATATAAGTTTAAAAAGTTAACAACGACAATCATCATCAATTACATCATCAGTAAATAAAACACAATATAAAAATATAAATTCCAAACATAAACCATTAGATGGAATGACATTACCTTGATGATTAATTCTATTATATTCCAACTTCCATAGGGAAGGTGTCATTCTTCATGGTTTTGATGTAGTCTCTTATTTCCCATTGAAAAGATGTTTTTCAGTATTCTGATATTTATGATTTTTGTGAAGGAAGTGTCTATACTCATCAAACAGCTGCTTTCGTAAACTTTTTGAATGATGAAGTTTCATCTTTGGACCACAAAATGGACATGCAAATTTTCCCTTTGTTTGAAGACCTACAAGATCATGTATAATTGGATTAAATATGATAATTTTTTATATTTATAATTATGCACAAGTTGAACACTATAACATACCACAAAAATGTGTTAGCCTCAGGGCATCATGTATTGTCCATACAAGCATTGCATGGAATTGAAATTGGCTTTGTCCTATTGGTCTAGAAACATCATACATAGTGACACCATTCCATAAATCCAGCAACTCGTCGATAAGAGGCTCAATATATACATTTCTATCTTTAACTTGGTACTTACCTAGTTGGATGAACAAAAACATTACATAATTATTATGACCATTTTGCTGTAATATTTATAATTTAATGTAGATGACTATTAAATGAAAAAATACCTATAACAATCATTGCCAACATTATGCGGTCCCTCTTTACTAACATCCATGGAGGAATGTTATTGATGATAACAAAAACAGGTCACACCGAGTAAGTAGATCTCAACTCTCCAAATGGATTGACATCATCCACTACCAATGAAAGTTCGAGATTACAAGGTTCTTCTTTAAAGTGTGGCCACTTTTCGTCTATGTCCATAAATGCATAACCATCCACAAGCATTCAAATAATGTCATCTTGACTTCTATTGCGTGCATGGTAATCCATAAATTGTGCCAAGCTTTTGCACCTAAATAATCATTACAAATGTGGAATAATGGGAATATAACGAACAACCTTGCGAGGTACCTTTTTTGTTAGTTGATCTACTTGATATCTACTAATATGACATTTAGGGCATTCTATTGCAAATTCATGTTGTTTATGATATATAATATGATCATTGGGACATGCATCTATTGCTTGATACTCTATTCCAATATCTTTCATAATGGCAGATAATTCTCAGTATGAGCGAGGTAGAATATTTGATGGTGGTAACAAAAACTCACCTATCAATCTACAACCAAAAATATAATTTGTTAATATAAAGAATCTTAATGGTGCATGTTTCACCCTTTATTAACTATAATGAAATAACAACAAAAATAGATGCAAAAGGATGACATATATGACATACCTTAACATACGTGAGACTGATATGTTGGATAAACCATTCATAACCTTCAAGTTCACCAACAACAATACAATGGAGAGAAGAGTTGTTTGGGAGCCTTCATAAAGGGGCTCGTATGCCTTCTCAAGTAGAGGTACATCATGAACAATATCAAAGTCATCTTGATCATCATGATCAGTTGCGCTAGTACTAAATGTGTCGTGGATCAATGTATTTGTACCATCATCTTCAATTATGTTTTTTGGTGCATGATCATCTTCTTCCATAGGATCATTATCTTCAGCTTCGATATTCACACCTCCATGTTCCTCCAGTTGGAAAGCCACATTCTCTGGGTTGTGGCAGTCCATATCATGTGCCCTAGGGCACTCCACCTATATTAAAATGATAGACATAAATAAACCATGATCATGATCTCATCATTAAGTTATTTCTTATGTATATAAATTGTTAGAAAAATTTAATGAACTTACCAATGGACGATAATCATGCCCCCCTTCAATGTGACCATGCTGCCTATAATGTTTCTTAGCTGTTGTGATTAGAGTCTTCTAGTCTTTAAGCCCTTACAATTTTTGTAGGGACAATAACATTTCCATCACCTTTTCTTTTCAAGCTAGACCACAATCTAGCAATTGTTTCCTTATTTTGTTCTTTGTTGATATTATCTTACATGATCTTTCTTCATAGGCAAAAAAATTGGGCTATGGAAACTTCGGTCTATAACCTTCACAAACTAAGCAAAACCATGTCACAAGTATGGAATTCTTCTTAGAACTAGTTATAAAGAACTTAAAATGTTAGTTTTTTTTTTTTTTGCGAAAGTGGCAAGCCACTAAAATATATATATAAATAAGATAACTGATTCAAGAGCTCAATAGGGAAAGAACCAGGAAGAAAAACTTGTATCCTTGCTCAGATACAATGGAGAAAGAGAAGACGGAGCTATAAGAAGGAACCCCTACAACCCTCATAGAGGCCACAATTGAGACTAGTGGAACAAGATAAACCAAGAGAGCTCTTAAAATGGCCCCCACATCCGATTATCATTGATCTTGATAAATATAATTGAGGATGCCTGAGCATTGCAGATCTGCCACAACCAATCACCGGTGAGCATATGTGTATACCAATCAAGTGTAGAAAAATGAATGCAATCAGTTAAGCTATTCCTGAACTATAATACCGGTATGTTGCCCTTTTCATTGGTTCATAAGAGGCTCCATTACCAGTACAACATTGCAGATTTACTAAATATCTCCACCACCAAATCTATTACCAGTTACCGAAGAGACTAACACCTTCTACCGGTGAAGATGTGAAAAAATGGAGCACTGATGTTGCTAGTTAGCATATGGGAATACCGGACCATAGAGGAAAAATCCAACAAAAACCGGTTATGTTATACCAGAGCTTAAATACCAGAATGTTGATGTAACCAGTTGTGTTATACCAGAACTTAAATACTGGTATGTAAACTTATTTATCAATTCACGAGAGAACCCCCAATACCAATAATACAGAACTGAAATACAAAATGACTCCCTTACCGGATCTGCAATGGCTTAATAGGTTGAACCGGTAGGCCCCAATCCTGTATAAATCAATAAAATTACACCTCCATAAGCTGCGAACTCTAAGAAACCATCACCAACATTGACCAGCTGGTCCCTAAAACTAGTATGAGCATCAAAGATTACTTCTCCAATCATTGCAATCTCGACAAAAATCCATCACCAACATTGAGTGCAGCGAAGGAAGATATCAGGTCTTCAATCAGTGAACAATGAATTTCATTGACTTGGTCAAAGGAGAGTCGAGGAGGAGGAGAAATGTTGTTCACCTGCATAGAAACTTCATCACCTACTATCACTTCCAGAGAAATAATAGATGGCTCTGTTTGCCCATGGTCATGACCTAAAATTGCTAGGATGGCATGCATTTTAGAGAAAATTCATCTTTTTAAATCTAAATTTAAGCTTCTCCCAGCATTGCGGGCAACAATTTGGAAGGGTCTCACATTCTGCAGGGAAATAGACTTCTTTATACTATCAAAGATTGCAGGAAATTCCTCACGTGTGAGCTAAAGCTGCTTGGGGAAAAGTCCACCAACTTTTGTTTGGCCATTCCACAAATCATACTGGCAGATGGCATCCAAGAGTTGATTATCGTTCAAATAATCTGCTCAAATCGTTTTATGAATGATATTTTTCAAGGGAACTCAAGACTGCAGTAAATCTACTAAATTGGAAAGAAATATAGAACACAATTGGGAAGGAAAGAGAATCCTTTTCTCCTACAGATAGAGTATTTCTTCCCCAATAATCTTCTTGATGCTTCATTTGCAATGTTGACAGGAGGTGTTGAAGATAATACCCAATTGGTCTTCAGTGATATGGTCCTCAAATGGCTTTTCCCAATCAGCAACTAACATAGGCACTCTATAGTTTCACAAGATGTAGTCCATAATGCAATAATACAAGGCAAACTATAGAGTCAAGAACATGTCGGTTATAAATGAAACCCAATAATAACATTGTCTATCTTGAAATTCTCATACCCTGCCAAAATCATTTCAAATCTTCGTCTGCTATGAAATAATTAGTAAGTATGAGCAACATGCTTGATACTGAGATTATTAATTGTTTTTCAGAATAATAGAGGATGCCACATGTTTGAAATTAAACAAAGAAATGACTTTGATCTCACGAGACTCATAGGGAAGGCTGCCACCATACTTCCAACATGGAAGCTCAAAGAAAAAGCCAAACATACCAAACTTTTAATCCACTTGTTGCAAGTGTAGAAAACTTCATTAATTGTTCACTCAACAAAACTAGAGTAAAAAAATTCAGACAAGAGGTTGAGAAGTAGGGTGAGTGTGTCAATTATTTAAATATTTTTCCTTTCATCATTGATAATGCTTGCTAGCTGAGGAAAATTTTCTACCTTGAAATTTGGAGATACAGAGTCCATTGCCAGCTTATCACAACCCAAGCTAAAACATCTACAACTCTATTACCTTCTTTGAATATGTGAGAAATGCAGCACTCCTCAAAAGAATCTATTAATAACCATGCTTGCTTTAAAATATAGGAGATTTTCCCATTAAATGAACATCTGGAAATGCAAGCATTCACTATAATAGAGGAATCTCCTTCAACATATAACCTATGGAATCTTAATTTTTTTGCCAATGTCAGTCCATATAGTAAGGCAAGAGATTCTACTAAATTATTTGTTCCAGGAGGAATGGAAGAGGATTTAGATACCAAGAGAAAGCCTAAATGATCTCTAATACAAACACCAATTCCCGAATCACCAGGATTTCCCCTAGATGAACCATCAAAATTTAAGTTGACAAAGCCAATTGGAGGAGTTTTCCATTTAGTTAAGTTTTTGTTGATTGAATGGATTTCCCAACCAAATGTGGCACAAAAAGAAGGGATAGCAAGACCTTTCCAAATCTTAATAATGCGGCCATCCCAAGATGAAAAATTAAAATTGCTACTTATATTCTTGATATGAGCATTAACCTGTTTTGAAGCATATTTCTCAATTCCTTTTAAAACCAAATGAGTTGGGGATTCAATTTGTCTAAAGATTCTTTTATTTCTTTCCCACTAGATTGACCAAATGACACTTGCCGGAATGCATTTCCAGATGTTAGCAAACAAAGATTTTGTGAAAAGAGTAGGCCATGATTGAAAAATTTCCCATAAAGTATAGGGCAGTGGCATAGATATATTTAGTTTCTCCACAACATGGAGCCAACATTGCTGAGCAAAGGGGCACCTATGGAGTAAATGATCTACAGTTTCAGTTTCAGCTTTGTATAAGACAGAAGAAAAAGAGTTAGTAATGTGCAATCTTTCCAATTTATCACTTGTTAATATCATTTTTCTCAAAGCTAGCCAGGCAAAGCAACCTGCTTTAGGAAGTACAACACTATTCCAACAAAATCTATAAGCTCGACTCTTAAATTGTTGATTTTCCATATGTCGGGCAGCCACATAACCATCTCTGACTGGATATTTGCCATCATGAGTTGGAGCCCATAATAATTTCTCTTCTTGATTTGAGATATACAATCTTCTTGTAGACAAAATTTCCTAAAGACATGACCTTTGATCATCTCTGATTGATAGATCAAGAGGATCTTTCCAGATAGCTTTCCCTTAAAAAATTTCCATGCCACTAACATAATCTATCAAAAGTGAACCCCAACAATTTTCTATAATTGGAATGGCATCCAAAAAGAGTTCGAAAAATTTTAAAGGAGGCAGGCCATTCCAGGAATCCTCCAAAAAATGAATTCTCTCTCCATTTTGGATCTCCCAGGATATATATCTTGTAATAATCTACCTACAAGACATCATAAAGTTCCAAACAGTTGACCCTTTCGGGGGATCAAGGGTTGTAATGACTTAGGAAGGGTTTAAAGAGTCCAAGTATTTTTCTTGCATGATTTTGCACCACTTGGTGCCTGGTTTGGAGACCATTTGCCACACAAGTTTACCTCCAAAGGTGATGTTCCTTTTAGATAGGTCATGTAGACCAATACCCCCTCCCCTCTTATCATGTGTCATTTCCTGAATTGAAATAAGCGGGATCTTCTTTTCTTCTAACATGTTATCCTTCCATAAAAAGCCTTTAATAAGTTTTTCAATCTGATGTATGACTTCAACAGGGGCTTTGAGGATAGACATTAAATAATTGGGAATGACAAACAAGACAGTTTTTATTAGAAGTAACCTCCTTGATAAAGACAACCAATGAGTCTTCCATGTCGATATGGCATTCTTAATTCTGTCTATAATAGCTTTCCAATAAGCTGACTTATTGGCACCTACAAACAAAGGAATGCCAAGATATGTGGAAGGAAGACATTCTAGAGAAAAACCCAAAGAATCCACAATATTCCTTGTGACTATATCATTTGCATTAAAAACATATATTTTAGATTTTTGAGCATTAATTCTTTGACCCAAAACTGCCATGTAAAGGTCCAAAGTTTGCCTGATCTGCTTTGCCTCCTGAACATTTGATTTACCGAACAACAGTGTGTCATCAGCAAATAAAGAATGTGTAACTAACACAGATGTACCTTCAATATGTGCACTCCTCCAATTCCCTTGATCATGTTTAGACTTAATAATTCTGCTAAAATCTTTTGTCATAATTATAAACAAAGACAGGGATATGAGGTCTACTTGTATCACTCCTTGCGAAGTAGCGAAGAAACCAACAGGAACTCCATTAATTAACACTGAGAAGTGAGCTCCTGAGATGCAAGCCCTAATCCACTTACACCATTTTTCATTAAATCTAAATTTGCTCAAGACTTTAAACAAAAAATGATGAATACTAAGAGGGGGGGTGAATTAGTATACAAAAAATCAATGCACTAAAACACTTACACAGTCTAAAGATAAACCTGTAAAGTAGTCTAACAGTCAAATCGGTTACTACACATGCAAACCAAAATGCGAATAATGCATTCACCCACAAAAGCAATACAACCATAACACGAGATATTTGACGTGGAAACCCAACTGGGAAAAACCACGGTGAGATGGAACTCACAAGTCACTATCTGCAGAATAGAAACCAGACCGATTAAGGTCTTACAATGTTCTTCACTAGAACAGATCCTATTAGGAATCTCAATCTCTGTTAGGAGATGAGTCTGATTAAAGACTACCTTGTTAGAGGATTTTAGATTCACATGTGTGAACGACCTTGTTAGAGGATTTTATAAAGGCTCTGAGGCCTACCCGGTTAAGGGCTACAGACTTGTCAAAGATGTGAGTAATCAACAATTGTTTGATCTATCTAATAGCACAAACTGCTTGATTAGATCCAGTATTGCTCACAGCTAATGCATTCCAGCATTACTTCAGTCTTTTCTCTCTCTCTCTCTCAGTTACAACTTGATCTTCTCAGATAAGATCATTCTTACAACAACTCAACAACCACCTTAAACCCTAGCACGACATTAACCCTTTCAGCAACAACTTAAAACCCTAGACATGATGTCCTTTTAAAGGAATCTGATTTCATGTCGGTCCAATAGGATTACATTACAATTTCCTAGGTTCAATGAATCTAGGCATACTTAGTAACACGACACAAAAAGCACCGTCAATGTGTCGACACCATCAAACAATTAGTGGATTGGTAACTCATCACAAAATGCCGGTTGGTAACTCATCATAGAGTATTACCGGTTCATATAGAATACCAATTGCCGGTTTGACAAAAATGAAGACTGGTAAGAATGTGTTGTGCCACTTTGCTCCCTTGTACCGTTTTGGATCTACGAACCGCTTGGGGTCGACATGTCGCTTCAGATCGGGAAACACATTCTGCAAAATCACAACTAGTCTAAAGACTAGAATACAACATACCGGTTGGAACAAATACCGGTTGAGCACAAGCTCATACATATAAAGGGGATCTCAATACAAGTGTGTGTCGATCAATGACAATCACGACATAAATAAACAAAAATGCCAACAATCTCCCCCTTTGGCATTGATGGCAACACTTAGGAAAATAAAATTTTGACATCTAAGTGTTTTACAACAAAAACTTGCCATTAACAAAATTGCTCCCCCTAAGCATATACACTATCCCTTAATCAACATTGTGTATAGCAATTTTGCATACAGAGCATAATCATTAAGACATCAGAGCATATAGCATATATCAAAGCATATATCAAAATGTCAAAACCAGATACTTCTCCCCTTGTGTCAGAAGATCAAAATTTTAAAACCAAAAACCAGATACTTCTCCCCCTTTGCCAACAATGACAAAGTACTGCTAAATAACCCTGTTTCCATATATATATATAAAAGTTTATGCCAATAATGAATAATACTTGTCAAAAACCGATTTATAGTCCTGCAAAAATTGTTTCATGGATAGAGACCAGGACTCAAGTAGGGAGGTTGCCACTTCCTTCTCTGTTTGCATCTGGGATACCTGTTCCTCCATGGCATCTACTGTGCTTAGTTCCTGTGTGACTGTCAGGGCATCCAGGTTTAGATAACACTTCTGAAGAATTTGCAGTCGTGGAAGTAAAACCAGTTGAAGCTCCTGCAAATCCCTAGACCGTGTACTAATCTCTTGCTCCATCTTGGCTGACTAGATCTGGAACCGGTGAACGGTTCGCCCATATGCTGCAAAGGAATCATAAGGTGTCTTAAATGTGCCCAAGTAGGACTGTAAGTCCGTTTGAAGCTTTTACTTCTTGGCTAGCACATCATCACAAAATAGATGAGGTTGATAGATTTTGTTGAGTAGCAAGTTTCCCTCATCCAAGGCATTCCTTATGTCCTTTTGATCTTTCAGCAATTCAGTCCTAAGCTCATTTATCTTTTTCACTAGAGCAACATTAAGAGCCTTTTGGTGCTCTTTCTTGACATTGGCCTCTGCTGCTTCTTCTAGACTCTGCACCTGATCATCCACTACAGTACATAGAAGTTTGAGTTGTGCTAGTGATGATTCAGTGTCAGGAAGATTAGTACCAGGGATTAAACCGGTAAGGGTGTCTATAGCCACCTGAATTATGTCATGTTCCTTTTTCCTGTGAATGACTTCAAGGTGCTCTTGGGCAACCTTGATGCTCTGCATAAGCTCAGACTCACTTGCAGATTGGAGATCAATAGGACTCGAGATAGCAGTCGGTTTGGCTTGGCTCTCGGTTGCCTTAGGAGTCTCCATCTGTGTGCTCTTCATTGCTTCAGCTGTCTTGTCTGCTTCTTCCTTCTTTTTCCTCTCCTTCTCTTCTTTCTCTTTCTCTTCTCTCTTTTTCTACTCTTCCTCTTCCATCTTCTTCTTGTCTTCCTCTTCTTTCTTCTTCTTCTCTGCTTCTTCCTTCTTCTTTGCTTCCTCTTCCTTCTTCTTCTATGCTTCCTCTTCCTTCTTCTTTTGTTTTTCCTCTTCCTTCTTCTTTTTCTCTTCTTCCTCCTTATTCTTTTGTTCTTCTTCTTCCTTCTTTCTCTTTTCTTCCTTATCCTCTTCTTCTTTCTTCTTCCTATCATCTTCTTGCTTCTTCTTTTCTTCATCTTTTTGTTTCTCCTCTTCCTCTTTTCTCTTCTCTTCCTCTTTCTTCTTTTTCTCATCTTCATCCCTCTTCTTCTTCTCTTCTTGTTCCTTTGCCGCTTCTTGTGTGTCCTTAGCCTGTTCACCGCCTTGTTTTGCTTGTTGCCCCTGTTCAGTTCCCTTAGAAGGTATGTCCTGAGTGACATCTTCTACATCTAGGGCATTGACATCAATGGTGTCGATTGGTTCTTCCACCAGGTTTCCTTCCTTATCAAAAACCTCATCCGGTTTGGAAATAACCAATTCTTTTTCCGCTTGGAGGGTGGCCATTTGTGCTTTGTGAGCTAGAATGGCATGATTCATGTTCTGATGAGTGTCTTTTTCCACATCATCAATTCTCCCCTCCAACAGCCAGTGTCTTCTTCTCCTTGTGAAGAAGAGACCTTTATTTTGATCCAATACATCAAACAATTCTGAATTTGAGAGTTCAGGAAAGTATTGCGAAAAGAATTTCTCCCTAATCTCCTATTCCTTTTCAATGGCAATGTGTCATTTATTATTTAATGCTTTAAATAAAGAAGCTGGTGTCTGAGATTTAATCTCTGATGGCAACCGGTCATTCTTGCATAAATAAACAATGATTTCCTGTAGTATTTCCTCCTTCTCCTCATCACTGAAATCATCATAGTAATCTACTAAATCATGAAGTAATTTTCTCCTAATATTCTTAACTATCCTTTGAAAATGTGTCAAAGGTTTGTATGAGGAGATGTCAATATTTACCGGTGCGGATGCTGCCGGTTCATTCTTCTTCATCTTCTTTGTCTATTGGGCCTTCTTTGGCTTTTCATTAGACTCGATTTCTTTGGAGTCCAGTTCATTTGTCTTAGTCTTCCTCTTTCTTTCGAAGACTTTTGCCGGTGTTACCTCCAATTTCTTCTTTACCAGTGACCGCTTGGTCATGCTTAGAGTCGTAGTGGTAGCCGGTGCCGATGCTGTAGGCACTACCTTGGCTTTCTTTGCTAATGGTTCTTTTCCTTTCTTGACTGATGGTTCTTCAGCCAGTGCAATCCTCTCCAAGTAGGTTCCAGTCCTCTTAGCCTTTGGATCAAGAGGCGAGGAAATAAGGGTTGAGACATACCTTTCCAGCATGTCATACATAACTTCATAGCCCATTGGCTCTACTTCCTCCACTCTAGGCTCAACAGCCTCCATTAAACATTTGTCCACCTGAATGGTGAAACAGATGTCATCTTCGTATTTCTTCACTATGTCACCTGAGATTCTTACCCTCTAACTCATCTTTCTTCTAAACTCATCAAAATATTTGTTCAGTACTTCAGGGTAGCCAGTTCCAATGGCTTGAACGCTTTCCTTTATCTGTTTAGTTACTGGTTGGTCAGGAGACCACTAGTGATGTAGAGCATCATGAAAAAACAACCAAGTAACCATTATCAAATCTTCTCCATATATATCAATCCATAATGATTTTAGATCCATATATCATGCATTAAAACTTAATCATTTAAACCATTCATCTATTCATTTCTTGCAAATGAAAACCAAGAATTTGTCCAAACTATGAAATTTACTCTATTCTGGTCATGAAATTACAGTCATGAACAATCATTAATAACTCTTACAATTTTAATCACTTAGACAATCTCTTCAGTCAGATTCTATAAATTCTAGTTATAAAACTTTCCTCAAAATTATAGAAAGATCCAACGGTGAAATCAAAAGTTATGATGATTGTACCAAAACTAGTCGCTGTGAATCAGGGTTTTGGGTAGTTCCAAACGGTTTTCACCAAAACTCTCATAACTTTCTCAAAAATGCATGAAATCAACTCAAACCAAAATCAATGGAAATATTATTCAATATACTATATTATCATGATATAAATACACTTGTTTCCAGGCTGTACATGGTCGTACTAAGCTTGGAAACAAGAGGAAAAACTTCCAAGATCACAAAACAAGAGATTGAAAACAATGAAAATATGATACCAAAATGTTTCCAATGCTTTCCAATTCCTTCTCCAATTTTTACACCCACTTATGAACGACCATCATATAGATTTTATAGCCTTTTCATCTTCACATGGAAGTTACAACTACCCAACTTCTTCTTATGACCATACAACTTCCCATTTTAGTCTTTTTACAACTTTTGAAAAGTTGCATTTTACAACTTTTACAACTTTTGACTCAAATGACTTTAAGCCTTCAAAATAACCTTCAAAACATATTAGGATATAATAACAATGTATTTTTGTCACCATTTTATCCCTCCAAGGATATTTTATACAAATTTTACCAAATGACTAATTCAAGACCTTATTAGGACAACTTGGACAACTCATTACAATGGGCTCTTTTAGCCTTACTTATTGATTCATATTGACTCAAAATGACATTACAAATGAAAATGTAATTGAATATACTTATGAATTGATCTTTATCCTCTTATAGACTCCTTTTGTGCCTTTGTGTTAGGTTCTCCTGCACCAACTGGAATCTCCTACTCCAGGAAAGCAGCCTTGGAAATAGAACAACCCTACCAGTAGTTGTCCAAACTTAAATCTCAGTGCATTGTCCTGTTTGATTGCCTTTAGATTCAACAAGAGTTTCCTCTACATACCGGTGCATAAGTCAAAAGATGCATCCTCTTTTATCATCCGGTAAGTGGCATTTATCGCTGTAGAAGATACAGAATTAATCTTGCTGGCTGAAAACGTTCTGTAGCCTATCACCATGCAGGCGTATTTCACCAGATCATCCTTGATAGGATTAACTATCATACCCTGTGAATCACTGGTTGAACCGGTGAGCTTGGCTATTTTGGGTTTTCTCACCTTTCTCAGGGTTGGCACTTCCCCTATGTTGCAAAAACCGGTGATTGCATGAATTGCCTGAGGTGTAATATCATGTGTCCTCTCCAGGTACATCTTGTCACTGTGGACTCTGCTCAAAATAATTCTAATGAGATCCTTCGTGAAATCTTCTAGAAAATATACTGCATTATGGAATTTCTTCTTCTCTAAGATACTAAACTCCAGTTTGATCTTTTTGTCCTTGCCACAAAATAGACCTAACTGAGTGTGAATAGCTAAACACCCTAGGTCTTCTATTTTGCAATCTATAAAATCAGAAATTCCCTCTTCAACTATGACTCCAGCCGGAACTTGTGATAAAGCATTATATTTGGACTTCCTCTGAATAAAACTTTCCAACTCTATGGATGTACTCGAACTGGTATGAGATGCAAAAGCCATTGTAGAGTATTTCAAGAACACAAAAAATACCTTTTCAAACGTGAATTTAGGGCTTCCTGATTCTGCTTCACTCCACTCTCCGTCGGTTACCAAATCACCGCTTTGTGTTCTCCACTACCGCTTGCAAACTAGATTTGAATATCTTTCAAGGTTTATCTATTTCTTGAAATCTTAGCCAAAATCGCCTTTTCTTCGCTCTGCACTTGAGAACTTTTCTTCGCTCAAAAACAAAAAATGAGAAATGATTTGAAAAATGCATTTATACATGTCTCTCACCTATCGTCATTAATGCTCCTCTATTAGGGCGTAAACCCTAATTTGCCTTTTTACTATTTTCGGTCTTCTACCAAGTGACAGGTATCACATACCAGTTAAGGTCTTTTACCAGTGTAAACTGGGGGTTCGAAAGCATTTCGCCGTTTGCTCCCCCTAAGCCTTTGAGGCTTAGTTTGCCAGTTCCGATATTTCCACACTAGGTGCAGAAACCGGTTCCTCTTCCGACATTGTTGGTTTCTTCCTCCATGTTTTGTTCATGTTCGTTTGAACTATTTCAACATCGATTTCTCCTTCCTGAGTGACCGGTATATCATCAGATATACTTTTTCTGCTTCTGCAGAATCTTGCAATGTGACCCGATTTGTTGCAATGATAGCAAACAAGTCCAGGTGCTCTCCAAGGTCCATTATACATGTTTCCATTCTTCCTTCTGCATGTTGCAGTAGTGTGACCATGACCATGACAGATCATACAATTTTATCTCCATCCAGTTATCGCTTGATGGCCACCGCTTCTCAACTGATGATTGAAGACATTAAACCGGTTGTGGTTCCGGTTCACAAAAGGTTCAGGACCAGTTCCTTGGATCCTTAGAGGATATCTTCCAGCGTTATCCATCACAGACTTGCATTCAAATTCTCTATGCCCAAACTTGTTGCATGCATAACAATGACCATTGAACTTATTGGATCTAGGTACATTGTTGATAAAATATGGAAAATTATTGTAGGCTTTGCTCCTACATACATTGCCAGTGTGTCCTTCTTTAAGATAGTTAAAGCAAACAGGTTTGAATTTTTGCTTACCTTTTCGTTTGAGTGTCGATTGCTTCTTTGATGCTTCAGCATTTGTTCCTGAGGATTCTCCTTCCTCATGTCCAGAGAAACCAAGACCATTGGTATTCTTTGCCGGTCTAGATGACTCAAGCTTTTGCTTGGCTTGATAGTACTTTTGCCAAACTTAGCAAGTATTTCCTTTAACTCAGAGAGTTCTTTGGAAATAGCAGTGTTTGTCTCCATTAGACTTGCATTTTTCAAGATGGCTAAGTTCAGTTCTCCTTGCATGTCTTCCTTTTCCATTCTGCTCTCATGAAGGTGGGCAGTCAGTGCACTAATCTCTTATTTCAACTTGGAGATCTCATGATCTCTATCCTTTATCCGATCTTCAGCTTTTCTCCAGTTTTCAAGCTCTTGACTAAACCGAATAGTCAGTCCTTCCAACTCCTTTCTCAGGTTGGAGTTTGATTCATTCAACTTGTTTACTTCAGCTATCATGGCTTCCATATTAGGTTCATCTTCAAAACTACTTTCAGATAGCTCCATCAGCTTTTCTGCATGTTCTCTCCTTTTTGCTTGAGATGCCTTGTATTTGACCATAAGATCATCATAGGCTTGCTCAGACTTAGTGAGTCATTGAGTAAGTTCCCTCATGGTGTATTCCCCCATATCTCTTTCCAAGTTGTTAAACTTATAGAAAGGTAGGCTCTAATACCAATTGATGAATAATAAGAGGGGGGGTGAATTAGTATGCCAAAAATCAATGCACTAAAACACTTATACAGTCTAAAGATAAACTGGTAAAGCAGTCTAACAGTCAGACCGGTTACCACACATGCAAACCAAAATGCGAATAATGCATTCACCCACAAAAGCAATACAACCATAACACAAGATATTTGACGTGGAAACCCAATTGGGAAAAACCACAGTGAGATAGAACTCACAAGTCACTATCTGCAGAATAGAAACCAAACTAGTTAAGGTCTTACAATGTTCTTCACCAGAACAAATCCTATTAGGAATCTCAGTCTTTGTTAGGAGATAAGTCCGATTAAAGACTACCTTGTTAGAGGATTTTAGATTCATAGGTGTGAACCACCTTGTTAGAGGATTTTATAAAGGCTTTGAGGCCTACCCGGTTAAGGGCTACAGACTTGTCAAAGATGTGAGTAATCAACAAGTGTTTGATCTATCTAATAGCACAAACTGCTTGATTAGATCCAGTATTGCTCACAGCTAATGCATTCTAGCATTACTTCAGTCTTTTCTCTCTCTCTCAGTTACAACTTGATCTTCTCAGATAAGATCGTTCTTACAACAACTCAACAACCACCTTAAACCCTAGTATGACATTAACCCTTTCAGCAACAACTTAAAACCCTAGACATGATATCCTTTTAAAGGAATCTGATTTCATGTTGGTCCAATAGGATTACATTACAATTTCCTAGGTTCAATGAATCTAGACATACTTAGTAACACGACACAAAAAGCACCGTCAATGTGTCGGCACCGTCAAACAATCGATGGATTGGTAACTCATCACAAAATGTCAGTTGGTAACTCATCACAGAGTATTACCGGTTCATACAGAATACCGGTTGCCAGTTTGACAAAAATGAAGACTGGTAAGAATGTGTTGTGCCACTTTGCTCCCTCATACTGCTTGGGATCTACAAACCGCTTGGGGTCGACATGCCGCTCCAGACCGGGAAACACATTCTGCAAAATCACCACTAGTCTAAAGACTAGAATACAACATACTAGTTGGAACAAATACCGGTTGAGCACAAGCTCATACATATAAAGGGGATCTCAATACAAGTGTGTGTCCATCAATGACAATCACAACATAAATAAACAAAAATGCCAACAAAAAAGACCAGTTAAGTTTGTCATAAGCTTTCATCATATCTAGTTTGACTACAAAAGAAGATGTGTTGTTGGAGTAGATGGAGTGCAACACTTCATAAGAAACCAAGGAACCGTCCATGGTTTCTCTTCCTGGAATGAAGCCACCTTGTTCTGGGGATATGATTTTGATTATCAGTTTCTACAATCTCAAATAAATGGCTTTGGTAATAATCTTGTATATTGTATTACATAACAAAATGGGCCTAAAATCTACAAAAGTTGTTGGTTCTTTGATTTTTGAAATAACAGCAATATTTGTAGTATTGATGTTTTGAAGAATGGATGAGATTTTTCTTGACTCCTCCATTACTACCAGCAATTAAGAGCCCAAAACATCCTAGCATTTTTGGAAGAAAAGAGCCGTAAAACCATCCAGCCCCGGAGCCTTGTCTGGCGAAAAAGAAAAAACTGCTTTTCTAATCTCTTCAATTTTAAAAGGGGCCAATAGTTGTTGATTATCTAGGGGACAAACAATATGAGGAATAGCATCAATAATCTCTTGTTCTTGCATATCAAGTGGAGGGTCAAAAGAGGCAGGGGCAAGTAGGTTCTTATAGTAATTAACTCCTTCATCTTGAATTTCTTGAGCATCACGAAGGATTTTACTCAAGGATGCCTCCTTAATGGAAAATATAGTAGAGCCTACCCTCTTCTGCTTAGTTGACATCTGAAAGAATTTGATGTTTTTATCCCCTTCCCTTAACCATAGCTCACGATATTTTTGTCTCATGTATTCCTCCTCTCTCTTACAAAGTTCTTCCCATTCCACCTGAGCTTGTTTCTTCTTAGCAAGAAATTCTGAATCAAGTACATTAGAGATGATCTGTTCATTAATCAGATGCAACTGATTTTCAACAAGTTCTTTTTGGGAAAATATGTTTTTGAAGACACCCTCATTCCATGTTTTAATTTGGGTTTTAACATACTGCATTTTTTTATGAAATTTAAATATTTTGGTACCCCTCACCAAGGGGGCACTCACCCACCATTGTCAAACCAAGGCATGAAAGTGAGGATGTCAGAACCACATCCTTTCAAATTTGAAAGAGGGTCTATGATTATGTTTTCGTGGGGCTGCCTTTTTTTCAATACTCAAAAGGATAGGGAAATGGTTTGAGCCTGTTAAAGGTAAAATTTGAACCTGTAAAGAATAATTTTGAGCCCTCCATTCTTGAGAGGAAAATAAATCTGTCTAATCTGTTTGCAATTTGTAAGAAACTGACTCTCCTATTGGTCCAAGTAAAAAATCCATTTTGTGGAAGATTGTCAAACAAGTCATTATCGTTTATAAATGTTGAGACATGGACCAACTAGGACTCGAACTTAGGACCTTCCATATGTTGTTGGAGTGCTCTATCACTGAGCTACTGGCCCCTCTTGGACCAGTCCATCATCGGTTTGGGTGTGGCTTATTTCCAACACCAACACCCCCCCTTAAGCCACACCTCTCATGTGCTTGGGGCTCCTAGCCTAGACCTGGCTCTAATACCATGTTGAGACATGGACCAGCTAGGAATCGAACCTAGGACCTTCCATACATTGTTGGAGTGCTCTACCACTGAGCTACTGGCCCCTCTTGGACCAGTCCATCGTCGGTCTAGGTGTGGCTTATTTCCAACACCAACAATAAATTCTTTGAAATCTTCAATCATCTTGATAGGGGGATAAATACCCCCTTTTTTCTCTTCTAGAGATGTAATTGCATTAAAATCCCCCCCCCCAAATGACATTTTGCCCTGCAACTTGTTGGATGATTCGAGTGAGAGATGACCATAAATTCTCCTGGGTAGAGGTTGGACCATAGACATTTATCAAGTTAAAGAATATATCAAAATGCTTTATACTAATATGTTGCCAATTGGTTCCTTGCTTTACAAACTTAGCAATGATCGACTTTGGATTCCAAAGAACCACGAGACCTCTTGAAGCACCTATACTTTGACTATGTACTAACTTTCAATTTGGCCATTTGGCTATTGTTTTCTGGAAAACCTCATCTAAAAATTTAGTTTCTTGAAGTAAAACAACATCTGCCTGAGAAGAATCAAGTTGTGACTTGATTCTCTTCCTTTTGTCAGGGGCATTTATACCCCTGACATTCCAAGACAAGACCTTCATGACCTTCATACTTGAAATGTTAGTTATGAAATGGTGTTTCGGTGTAATATACCAAATTGAAATACTTAAACACAGAAAAAATGCAAAATGAACCAAAACCATTGAACATTCAACATAGTAACATAGTACTCGGGTACTCCAAGTACCCGGTGTGGGGACGTCTCGGGGACGGGTAATTCGAGGTTTTGTGGAGATCAACATAATGCCAATTTTAGGTTATTAAGAAAACTTAAAGCATAGGTATAGATTTTGTCCTAGGCATGACTGGAACGAGAGGCATCACTATCATCATGAACAACAGTCATTGACATATCACAAGAGAAACCAACTATATTACAACAATGTCAAAGCACTCTAATAAGATCAAAGTAGTGACCACTGTAGTATGAGGACAATGACACCATTAATACTTAACACCATGACTCCGAAAGTTAGAAATAAACCAAGATAATGTGGATGCATATATATTGACAGTTTACTGCACTATGAAACAGTGATATCAATGCCTACAAAGTAGTAGCAATGCATGAGTTCGAAGACAGCCTGAGTTGGTCTAGTGGTGGAGAACTTGTACTCTTGAAAGAGAGGTCACAAGTGGTGTAGGAGCACTTGAACCCCAGAGGAAAACAAGGAGGGTCATGTGATGATGAGGAGCCATCATGGTTGTCTTAACAATTGCAATGAAACACTTCATGGTTCCAACTTTCTTTGGTAACAACACCTTCAAACTCAAAATTAGGACCTATCTCCAAGATCCACCATCATTCATGACTCACTCACAATCTATTTTCTTCTTCAAATGACCACTATGGTCAAGCCTTCATGCATTAGGCCTCAACACCCTTAGCCAACCTTTCACTCTAAAATTGATCTCACAAACAATGCTCTTATTGGTCATAACATACTCTGGTCTGCAACTTTTGTTTGAACATATACTCATTCCTATGACAACATCTTTCATATTGACAAATCAACAACCCTTGTATTGACAACTAGGCTCCACTTCTTGTGGTAACAACCTAGACTCACCTACAAACAACCAAACCATCCCCATACTCCAAAGCACTCACAATGGCTTATTAACAACTTCAAACCTCTATCAACACATTAAAGAACTTATATGGTTGTGACTGTCCCATAAACTTTCCCCTTAAACATTCAACAACCCTTAAAAACTCTTGGTTTGAAACAAACCCTTACACCTTAGGACTCTCTAATCCTCACACATATTAAGAGACCTTTAACACAACTCAATACTATTCCCCAATGCACCTTAACAATCCAACCTTTGACTGCAACTTAAGTTCCAACACAAGAATTCACTGTAGTTGTGACAGTCATACCTTTATCTGAGACAGTCACCCAACACAACCCCAAACAAGTGTCCTTACCATTTTAAACACTTGGACACATTCATCACTCACTATTACATCTCTCCAAACCACCACTTTCCCTTCCAAGCAACCTGCATGCACAAAACCTTTATCAATCTGTCACTTCACTGCTTTGTCTCAGTCTGAGACAGATTTCAGTCATCTTTATCCACCAACACACATGACAATCCGTACATGGTCTCTTACAGGATTAAACACATATTGTACACATCCTTCCCCTCTATAGTAACAAGTTTGGGGACTTTATGCACGTGAAAATAAAAGTAATTACATTTTTACCAGTCACTGGATACCCTAGACCAAGGGTTTATAATTTGGACAAAAACTTGAATATATTGCCTAAACAATGATGGATTTCAATAGAATAAAAACCAAATTGAAGTTTATTCAGTGCCACATTAAATCCAATAGAAGATAAACCAAAACTTCAAGGCATTAACATAGAAAACTCAAGTGATCAAACTATTATACTGTCAAAAACATGAAAAATGAGCAGAAAACCATGTTATATTGATATCAAAACTGATTACATCGACTCACCATTCCATTTTTTATCTTTGCAAAAATATTTATATCATTATTGGACATTATTGGGGTTTAATGGTTAATTAAGGGTTTGAGAATGAAATATGTTTGTAAGGTCCTAATAAGGCCACTTAGAAGATGTAATACGTAACCTAATAAGGCCATGTAGAAATGAATTCAGTAACCTACCCCTTTTTTATTACAAACTAGAGAAATGAGTCATTGACAAGATGATAGATCTTCATTCCAATTTTATTTTTCAATTGTAGGAAATTCTTATAAATAGGAGTGTCTGAACTAGGTGGTGCAGGGGCACCTTTGTCACTTATTTAATCCAATAAGGACCTACAGATGGTCCTGTTATGACCAGAGTTTTCACCACCTAAAGTTGTCATCACCAAGCCTTTGTATCACCCTTGGAATGAAGCTACAAAAGTTTTCTTACCAAAATCACACAACAGAAAGTGCCTGAGGAACCCTCCTTGCTCCCACTGGAATAATTTTTTTTATAAAAAGAGTTTAATGTTGATCCAACTCAAAAGAGAAATACCCATCGAAGAGATTTCATTGAGTTTCATCGAAGTTCCTTGACTAGAAACATGTCGACAAAATTCTAGTGTTCCTATCGACACACAACATGGTTAAATCGTGCTTAGAAGGTTTTCGATGAAATGAACATGTCGGAGAAACTAAGAAAGGATCAGGTGATACTAAAGTCTCATCGGAACATGTCATGGTGAAACTTGATGAAGAGAACCCAATGAGTAAACAAAGATATACTTCACCAAAAGTTAAATCACATCAGCCAAAAGATACCGTCGATGGGGAACTAAAAGGTTTCATCAAAGACATATTCTCATCGAAAAAGAACCTACTGATGAAAACAAGGACTTTGATGAGTAAAAGAAAACACTCACCGAAGGGTCAAACTTACCGACATCCACAGTTCGAAGAAAATAGGCATGATTTCATAGAGGATGCTTTTTGGTGAAAATAAAGTATCGATGAGACCCCAAAAGTATATGTCGAAGCAAACTTTTCACCAAAACACATTGGATGCAGGATTTCTGAAACAAATCGATAAAAAAAAAGAAAATCCTATCAAAAAAAGGAGCATATCGATGGAAAGAAACAGTCGAGTGGAATAATTGAGGCCATGGAAAAATATAAGTTTTCATTTAAATTGCACTGTCGATGAAAGCAATGATTGACTCATCGAAAGTAAAAGCATCAAAGAAAATGAAATATCAGTTGAATACCTATTGGTGTCATCGAAATAGGAGTTTCATTGAAGGGGAAAGGCTGCCAAGGGGTACATCGATGAGAACGAAGTATCAGTAAGAAGCAAGACTCTCTTAGTGAAGGCTTGGTTTCATCGACACTGAAAGAAGACAGAGACATCGATGAGAATCGGATGTTAATACGATGCAAACGGAACATACCGAAGGGAATTTCTAACGACGAACTTAAATAATTTTAGTTTGAACATTAATTGCAAAATGAGTACCTCAAGAGATGTAAAGGGAAAATATGTGATTTAAAAGGTCCGGAAGTGTGCGAAATAATTTCAGAAGTCACACCAATAGGAATTTGAATTAAATTCCCAATTAAGAGTCGTTGATACCATTAAATAGTTAGTTCATCAATTTGGGAAAATCTTGCAGAGAGAAAAGCATAACACTGATACCATGGAAACTTCCACATCTAAGAAATCTAGAAGGAAGGCTAGGGAACCAACTGTGATGTGGGAAAAAGAGGTTGAAAAACCTAAAAGATAGAAGAAAGAGGGGCATTCTCTTGACCAAGACCTCCTTGACCAGTTTCCAACATCAAGCCATCAGTCAAGGAAAGTTAGGGCCGAAGAGGAGGGAATTAGGGATAGATTCGAGGACCTGAATGATATATGGATGGAAGTCCAAGGCCATGAATTGTTCATTTTTAGCTATGTAAGAAGAAACATAGTCGAACCTATTTGTAACATATGGAAAATGAATTTAGGGAGGCTTGTGGTCCTGAATGTGTGTGTGAATCTGGAGCTAATGGTTTCCTTGGTCGATAAGCATGTTCCTAAAAAAAAAATCTATATGTGATTATTCTGGGAAGATGTTGCTTCCTATTACAAAGGAGTATATAGAGAAAGTCTTCGACTTGGAATGGGGATGCAAAGAATAAACTAACCTAAGAGGTTTGGCAGCTGAATATTACAGTA
This sequence comes from Cryptomeria japonica, assembly GCF_030272615.1. Lineage (NCBI taxonomy): Eukaryota > Viridiplantae > Streptophyta > Pinopsida > Cupressales > Cupressaceae > Cryptomeria > Cryptomeria japonica. Next base: position 484,497 of record NC_081408.1, on the reverse strand, counting down.
TGGAGAAGACATATAAAAGGTGGAGGTTGCCTCCTAATAGAACGAGGATAGGGGGAGCAATGCCAATGTTCTCTGATGAAGAAAAGGCCCCATTTGATGTGAATTTTGTTCAAACCTTACTTTAAACACACATACCTTTGTGTTGCTCAAGTGTTAGGTGTGGAAGCTTCACCTTTAATGGATATACCTACCATGGTAGTTACCGCAGACATGCAAACTAAAGACCCCAAGGAATTCGATTATGTAGCTTATTTGGCCCATGTGATCCAACATGGATTAGAGAATATGAAGGGGGACATGGTGAATATAACATACAAGAACTATTCTCACCTTATGCATATGATATTATACACTGGATAGTGCATGTCAAAATGGGTAGATGATCTGTGTGTGCGGGAATATGACAAGGACGACCTTAGGAAACCGGTCCAATTGTGGTTATATGTCTGGGACCAAAGGTATGTCAACTCTCAGTATCTGTGTTTTGAAGAGCATTTTGTTAAGCCCTTATACATGCTAATAGGAAAACACACGATTCTCTCTTTTCCCACAAATTAGGAAATTCCTCAAACCAAAAGACTCAAGGGATAGCCAAATTATGCATAATTGGGGGGATTGGTATTGTTTTACTAATTATACATAGATTGGAGTATTTGGGTTTGAAGGGGAACCATACCTGCTCCCAATAACTGTGCCAGATAGGCTTGCCTACTTAGAGATTATTAGACAATTAACTATGTCAAGTGCCAAACATCTTTCAGACCATGGGAAGCAGTCTATTATGCCCGATTTATTGTCTTTTTCTGATTTTGTAGTCAAAAGTTCAAAGAGTTATGGATTGTTGAAAGAAAAAATAGAATATTTCCACTTGGATAAGGGAGATCCTCGGTTGAATTTCGACCCAGAAGGATATATCAAGGAAGTAATAATTTTGCAAAAGCTAAAAGGAATAGATCGTGTGCCTTTGATAATCGATCATTTTATCAAGAACATTGAAAGAAAAGAAGCCATCAAAAAGAAGATGTCATACGACAGGGTCCTTAGGGCCTATGAATGGAAGAAGAGGAAAGGAAGATTGAATGAAGAGATCTTGCAAGAAGAAATTGATCCCATACAAAGGGCTAACAAATCATTGTCTCATGAATTGGAGATACTTGACAATGTGCCACAATATATCTTGAATGAAAAACAAGGTGGGCCTCGAAGGTATGAGCCAATGGCTCAGATGTCATCGGAGTCTTTTGTGCCATATATTGTTGAAACTCTACCCCATAGATATGAATCCACTTACCAATTTGATCTAACCTCAGAACAACATTATAATAGGCAAATCGATGATATAAGGATTATAGAACATGAGGAGTTCATTTCTGATGAAGAATTTAGACACACACCAGAGTTTGAGACTTTCATGTATCAATACAAGGGAAGACAATTCAAAGAGAGGTGTCAGGGTCTTAGTGAAGAAGAAACCCTTGAAGTGTTACAGGCCATAATCAATAATGAGAAGGGGAGGATGATCCCTTAAAGGGGGAGGCAACTGTTAAATAATTCAAGAGTATTAACTTATCTCAGATGGGACATGAATCAACTGTGATGTTTGATAGTTTTCTGAAAAAGTAGTGCCCAAACAAACAAGTGTTGCCTGGAGAAGTTGACAAAATATTCACAGGATTGAAATATGATCCAGACCAAAAGGCACTTCTGCAATGGGCTTTGTATCCAAAGAGTAAGAGGCATGTGCCTGTTGATACCGATGAAATGTTTAGTCACCTGATGATTGAACAGGTGGGGAAGACAAACCCCAATAATTATAGCTAAATTGAATTTGGAGGTAGCCAAGTTAAATGGAGATCAAGTGGAGTTCCTCGTTCGAGAAATTCAAACATTCAAAGCTCTCTATGAAAAGTTGCATGAGGAAAAGGATAGGTTACAACACAAAATATTGCAATTAGAAGCTACACCTGGGACATCAGAGATGGGAATAACTTCGTTTGCTATCGATCCTAGGAACTTGGATGAAATCATGGATGTTGGCTATTGATGATATAAGTATGAGAAAACAAACAAAAAGTTACAGGATGCACAAGCACGGACTGTGAAACTATCTAATGATATTGTATCCATGAGATTCAAAGAAATGTTAGAGCACTCAAAAGGTTTCTAGAAAATATACATAGGCACCATAAACGCTATGAGAGAACATGAGATGTTGATGGGTTGGATGAATGAAATACAAGGGACAGATGGTTTGTTAACCCCATAAGACAAGGACGAAGTGAATGCCTTGCTGGAGGCACATCATAAATTCGAGGAGAAATTGAGCATTGTCATCTAGACTTTGGAAAATGAACAATATTATTTAGACTGCCTGCAATATTACAAGATGGTGAGATTGTATCAATGGATGACTAGCAAAAAAATTTGATTGGATTTCTAGACAGGTCAAGGGCACGAGTTGATGAAAATGGAGACATGGCACCCTTTGTGAGATATGTGGTTGGTCGGGCTTATGCGTTGGAGAATGCCATGAGGAAATGGACCAAGGAATTCCAATATTATTGTAGTGATGATTACATCCATCATCTTGGTTTATTTAATTTATTTTTGTTAAGAATTCAATAGTTGTTTGTCAGCTAGTTAGTTGTGTTTTTGAAAGGGCATGTCCCTTGAGTGTCAAAATATTTCACTTTAAAGGGAGATTAATTGTTATGTGTAAAAAGAGATTCTTAGAAGATATTATAAGCACTTCTACAAATTTTGAGATTACAGATGTACGAAACATTTTAAAGACAACATTAAAGTTCCTTGGTATTTCCCAAAGATGTGTTTTTACTAATGTTCAAAAGTTGTGGCACCACACATGCATATATATGTTTATAGCTATGTAGGTATGTTCATTGAAACTAATGTGACTATCCTTTGTCTTGTTTGTAAAATCTATGTCACGAAAACTATAGTTAGAAATTGATCTTGAAGTTGTAACTTCTCATGCAAGAAAATCTATTCAATGATTGACAATTTTTTATTAGTTTGCATTGTTTACAATGGAGTGAACATCCATGTATATGGAGATAGGACTTTAGTCAGATGCTCTATCAACTGTTTTTTGTATCCCCTTCAGGAGAGATTTTATTGAGAGCCTAGAATTTTCTAGATGCAGCTCATACAATGAGAATTTACCTATAAATAAATGTAATTGAAATCTGATTTGTGTGGGGAATAAAAAGAATTTGGTCTATGTTGTAGTAGAGCTCTATGTGTTTAAATTTTATCTATGTTTTCCCCTGCTAACTAGATTTGTCTTCTACACTTAATTCGCTACTCAAGAGCATCTAAAGTCCCATCATACATAGTCACAAATTTCCAAGAAATCAAAATAGCTCATATATCTGAGAGAACGGAAAGATAAGAAAACAATGTTGTTGAGCATTTAAATAGAGACAATCTGTGGCATTTAATGGAGATGAGGCACATTATAAAACATGTGGTGATACACGACACCCTCAAAATTTTTGGTATACAATAAAATAAGAGGCGTCTACCTAAGGAACACCTACAGGCAGATTGAAACTGTGAATCAAATACATACTTCAATCTTATACAAGAAAACACACTATTTAATCTTTATATTTCACTTCTTTAGGATTATATAAGAATATTGTGAATCAAGGATTACAAACCATGGCCATAAAAACTCATAGTTTGGAAATTTGTCTATGTCACCCAATAACCTCATTCCAAACCATGCTAATTTGTTTAAAGATTCAAATCTATTTCCCTCCATTCACATACGAATTAAATTGTTCTTTAAAAATTATCATTGTAATGAAGATTCCAAAAAGTAAACGACATAGGTTATTGTAGACGTATAAAAATGACCATATTTCTAAATGAATATTTTATGTTCATTTCTCTATTTAATAAAATCCAATTTAATTAAATTACCCGCATTCCTCTATTTAATTAAGTAAATTACTCAATTTATTTAAATTAAATTCACCATACCCATTTAATGAATAAATCATTTTATTCAATTAAATTCCCCCTATCCACTTTTAATTAAATTCAAATTTAATTAAATAGTTATCCTAAATTGAATAAATCTAATTTATTTAATTTCCCCAAATTGCAACCAAATTGAATGAAATTCTTTATTTCAATTAAATCCTATTATCCCTCCATCCACTTGCAAAATCCTACATCTCCCACTTGCCTTCCTAAACCCCTTTCTAATCCCTTCTAGACTCTTCTAATCGCTTCTAATTAACCTAACCCATCTTCTAAACTTTGTCACATCTCTAAGTAAAGGGAAGTCACTTCTCAAATCCTCAAAGTCTTTGATAACCATTAAAGGCTTCAAGTCTTCAACCACTTAATTCCCCAAAGTCTTCAATAACCATTAATGGTTAACTCAAACCCTCTTACATGGTTAAAGAATTTCTTTTAACTCAACCTTCATCCAACCCAAGGGTCTCATCAGGCCTTTAATGCTTTGACCATGATTATCTCTTAATCATTTGCACAAGGGTTTATCCTTGGATTAACTCTTAATCCAATGGGTAAGCCTAACTTAAGCTTAACCCTTATCTCTAGATAACCATAAGGTCTTCTCAGGCATTTAATGCCTCCAACCCCTTCTCTCAACCCAACCCTATGTTGACATTTGTCACCATTTCATTGGTGTCAATTGCAAACATGGATCCTCAACTTTCAAACTCAACCCTTGATCAACTCTTTCAATCCTGACCATCCATTGCCCTGTTTTTGCTATAAATAGAGCTCTCATTCCTCCATTTTGAGAGATCCTCCAAATTTGTAGTATCATACTTATGCTCAAATACATTCAAGCTTTCATATATCATTTTTATGCTCATCATTTTAGCCTCTATTTTCAATAGGAATTAGTCTAAATATGCATGTTTAGAATACTTTCTTTATCATTTAGCTCAATCATAGACTAAATATATCATGTTAGGATAGTACTCATACTAACCTTGTCAATCTCATCATCTAGTTTATTGCATTTCTAAGATCATGCATAGCTTAAGATGCATTTCATTCTAAAATCTATCAAAAGCATCCCTCGTTCTTGCATTTGCCATCCCTAAACCATTTTGCTCAGTGATCTGAGAGCAAAACATTGGTTTGAAGGACATTGTAAGATAGAGAACCATGCGACCCACCTTGGGAAGCTGAGTTATACTTTATGACTCCATAGCTTGCACCATGAAGTCCTTTGTGTGTGTGTGTGGACAAGTCTTTTAGAATATTTTCACATATTGAGTTCTATTGACCCGCTTTTTCCGCATAAATTTCTGGCGCCCACCGTGGGGCTCAACCTCATATATCAAATCAGTTTTTAAATTTAACCACTTTTGCAAGCACACGGAAAAAATGAATTGGCGCATTAAGTTGACTGTTTAGCGCATCTGGTTAACAGCCTAGCGCATCCAATTCACTGTTTAGCATGTGGAGTCCATCATCTAGCGCGTGAAGTTTATATATTAGCGCATCAAATCACTAATTTTTCTGTAGGTCTCGGCGCGGGAGAAAAACAAAGCAGCACTTTCGGCACACAGAGTAGCGCATCCAGAAAATAGTGTAGCGCATTGAGACATTATTTTAGCGCATCTAGGTTATAATGTAGCACGTACAGACTTTTCTGTAGCGCATCACAGACAAAATATAATTTGTAACCAAAAGATAAAAATTAGGCTTGTGAAGCCCACCATGATGATTTGATTTTCTTTCTGCTAACTGACTGTGTGCAGGTTCTAACATTTTATGCAGGAACAAAGGAGATCAGTCTAGTTTTCTTTGCTTTCTTTCAAAGTTAGTAAAAAGAATTCATCTTTCTTTCTTGCACGTTAAAAAAAACAACAAAGCAAACCTTTCATTCCTGCAAAGTTAGGAAAAACTCTTCTTTTGGAAGCTCTAAAAAGAACAAAGCAAATTTACTTTCTGCAAAGCTTAAAACGAACCTCACCTTCCTTTGGTGTTTAAAAGGATTCACTTCATTTTGCAAAGTAAAAAAAACCTCATCTTCATTTTGTGCAAAGAAAAGAGGGAAAACTTTCCCCTATCGACTTTAATTTTGTTGACCAAAATCACGATTTACTTTGTTGACCAAGCTTATTTTTCAAAAGTTTTGAAAATACACACTTTGCTATGAAAGGTTAAAAAGAACATCATGCTTATTGGAGCAACATCTCCAAGTAGAGATTAGAAAATCACTGAATTGAAAGGTAAAAAGAACAACTTGATTGCCTTGTCTTGAAAGTGGAAGGAATATGCTCTCCCCTTAACTGGGTGATCAAAAATCCAGACCACTCTTAAAACTTTCTGTATTTCAAGCATAAATCCTTTAGTAGGTCTGCCTTCCCGAGGAGTTGAAATCAACTCTTAAAGCCATTTATGGCCGGTGTGAAGGGAACGACCTAAGTGGGAAAAGGCTTTGACGCCAAGAATTCCAACCCACTATAATCAAACGTGGAAAGTGATGAAAGTCCTTTTCAATGGTTGCACACAGTGATTAGCCTTCCCCTAGTATCCTCGAGATACGTAGAGCCTTTGTTCTAAAGGTTGGGAAGCCTCCTAAGAGATTTTATCACTGACGGCCGAACAGGAAGCTTGATTACGAACCATAGAAAATAGAAGCTTTGAACCGAGTCATTAACCAGACATTTATAACATCATAGTGCAAGGGTGGGGAAGAATCCGCCCCCAAGATTACTCACCATATATCTTCCAAGATAACTACTCAACTATGAAGTGATTCACTTTGGGTTAATTTCTGGCAAAAGGCAAAAAAACGGGCACCCTCTAGGGGGTGACATGGCTGTTTGAGCTGATGGAGTATCAAGACTAGTGGGCTATGATGTTATTTATGACCTTTGAATAAAGAGTCTTTTTGAAGTGTATTATTCATATCAAAACCTGTTAAAACATTGGGGATTTGAACACATCCTCGCAGAACATACATTTTTTGTTAGATTAGACAAAATGGTTGTACTTTTTGTGTCGTGCTTGCATTTACTACTTCAGAAAATCATCCATCAAACTTGAAAAATTCACAACAAAATTTCAAAATTTGCAAAAAAATCAACCAAAAGAAAAATCACGGCAGTTTAGCGCATAAGAGCAACTTCTTAGCGCGTGAGGAACTTTTGTTAGCGCATCCAACCATCAAATTAGCGCGTCGGTTCCAAACAGTAGCATTTCATCTCAAAGCAAAACAGTGTGAAATCGTTTAGCGCATCAGAGAAATAGTCTAGCGCGTGGAAGCATCAACTTAATGTGTGGAGGCTAAACATTAGCGCATCAGGTTCATAGGTTAGCGCGTTGCAGGCCCGGGGTAGCGCATAGATTTTTCAAAACAAATAGAAAACAATTTTGAGTAGTTAAAACTTTAGCACGTGTCTGGGGGCAGCCTAGCCCGTGTGGTTATTATTTTAGCGCATAGGGTAATTTTTGTAGCGCATATAGTCTCTGTTTTAGCGTATGATCAAAAACATAAAAATAGAGGGCAAAACAATGAAAAATTTTAAAATTTTTAAAAATATTTTCAAAAGCCTCTCATTACCAACAACATTTTTCATCAAAACAGAATAGCCAAAACAAACCTTTAAGACTATTTCTTGAACTAAATTTGTGTAAAAACAAACGTTGTAAAATCCTAAACGAATCGCATGATAAAACATGTCTATCTTATCATAATCTGGAAACCTCATCATTAGTATCAACAGAATCCTTTACCATCTTACGGATTTTATCTCACAAAAACACTTATTTAAAATTTTCAAGTTGTCAAATTAAGTTTCCATATCGGGAGGCTTTTATCCATATCATTTGAACCACTTTGTCGTGAAGGGGCATCTAAACCTTCACTTTAATAGAGTAAGATTTGAAATTTTTCAAACAAGATCAACTGAATCCAAACAAATCAAAGGAAACCATTGATCACTCATGCATGACTAATCCTCATATTCTGAGAAGAAAGAACCTTTATCGTAACATCACGTTGAAGAAACAACAACCTAGTTTTTCCAAGTTCGTCAAGAGAAACAAGTTTTTATACATCAATCGTCAACTCTTCAAATCTCATCGGGTATTCCTTCATCACGTCAAACGTTATATCCAAAACAAATCCAATGAATTTGACAAAGAACCCTTGAAGACAAGAGCTTACTGTCAAAAGTCTGCTTTTAATCAAATCATAAACCACGAAGGAAAAATCAATCCAGCATTCTTGCCTGACAAGTGTATCACTTATAACACATCTCGACCAGAACCACCCACCCCCGAACAACATATCAACGAGGCTTTTATCCCTTTCATCACTGCAAGTTTCTACTAAAATGCCTGTTACTCGCTCTCAAAGAAACCAACAAAGCGAGACACATGCCGAGTCTAGTATGAATCGAAGATTGTCAAATCCTTTTGAAGTTCCACACTTAAAAGAACCTGAAATTTCTGAAGCACTTCTTCAGGAATGTCAAGAAAACCCCTCATTCCAAAAACTTGTCCAAAGGCTCATGGAAAATGACAAAGAAAAATACCTGCTCATGCTCACAAGTAAAGGCGTTAAACTTCCCGAAAATTTAGACACAAACATCTTTAAAACTAGATCTCGACAATATGCATATCAAGAACAACAAAGAGAAGAAGAAACTCGTAACTTTGAACAACACATACTTGAGCAACACATTCTAGAACAACGCATACCAGAAATGTGTATACCCGAGCTAGAAACTCCAGAGCAAAATATACCATTTACCACACCTTTTCAGCTGAGAACAAATACAAGGGAAGAATTTTTCCCTCGACAAGACAATATACCTACCCTTACTCAACAAATGCAAATGTTACAAAGGCAAATACAGGATATGCAACAAGGGACAACAGTGCGGTACTCTTTAAACAAAATCTGTCCTTATCCATTTGATAGAAGATTGAACATGGTGCCTTTTCCTCCCAACTCAAATGTTCCCAAATTTGATAAATACGATGGGAAAAGTGATCCCCGAGATCATGTTCGAGAATTTTGCACCATGAGCCTTGAATTTGCTCATGATGACACCTATTTGATGAGGTTATTCCCAAGAAGCTTGGGAGGGCAAACAATGGAATGGTTATCCAAAATTACACCACCTATCAGATCATTTGGTGAATTGGTTAACAAATTCATAACCCAATATTCCTATAATATCCAACATGCCATAACCATGCTAGATGTTTGCAACACCAAACAAAAGAACAACGAAACATTCATGATGTTCCTTCAATGCCGGCGACGTATGGTACCTAGATATCCTCGAGATATTCCCGAAAAGGAGAAAATGGAAATCTTCATTGATAACTTGAATGGTGAAATGAGTTACAGACTAAAACTTCAATGCATACCATCTTTCGCTAAATTGATTGAAAATGGCACTCAAGTAGAGGAAGTATGTGTCAAAAAGGGAACACTCAAATTCTACAAGGAAGGAACAAACTCATCAAACTACAATAACTAGAACAACACCAACCTCGACAAATCTTGATTTTGGACTCGAAACAAAAACGAAGGCAACAATGAAACACATGATCCCAAATCTAAGCAACTAGTGCTCGCATTGTCCAGAAATCCTCAAAACACGAAAAATCCTAAAAATGCTAATCCAAATGCTAACACATATGCACCAAACACCGATCAAGGACAACTCAACACAAACAACACCAATGATACTCAAAGAAAAAGCATGAATCCAGGACCTAACAACAATTCACACAACAACACAAACAATTTCCAAAAGCGTATCTTCACACCACTGGGGCAATCACTAGAATCAGCATTCAGAGAACTTTTGGCACACAAGATTCTTTCCTTGCCTCCAATCAGTAACTATGAACCTCAAATCAAACCACCTTGGTGGAATGATTCACACTATTGTGATTACCATTGTAACAAGGGTCATCAGACGAACGATTGCATGAGGTTAAAACACATGGTGCAAGATATGGTTGATCGAGGTGACTTAACAGTAGACGGTCTCAAAACAAATGGTGATCATGGAGCCTTTAAAAATCCTCTTCCAAATTATAACAAAGATGGAGCTTCAACCTCAAATGATCCACACGGAGCTCGTATCAACCATATCTACCACAACACCATAAATCACATATTAGCTGAAGATCATCAAGTAAATGTCATCACCATCCGAGATAAGCATGATCATGAATCTGTCAATGTAACAACCCGAACTCAGAAATATGTCTTAAAAGGACATACGTCACCTACAACTACCACACCAAAAATCCAATATGACTTGATTAGCCAACTACGCAAAACTCCAGCTCAGATATCTATACTAGAATTGCTGAAACTATCACCAAAACACAAAGACATATTGGAACAAGCGCTATTGGAAACTAATGTACCTCAAAATCTGGATACAGACAGCTTTCAAGCTATGGTCGCCCATATGACAGGACCTCATAACCTCACCTTCTCAGAACATTATGATGCTTCCTTAAGCCATCCGCATAATACTCCTCTTCATAGCGAAGTCATTGTTTGCAAACACCGAGTAAAGAGAGTCTTAATAGATGGAGGAGCTGGACTTAATATATGTACTTTAAAGCTTATCCGTGCATTAGGCTTCTCAGAAGAGTCTATTGATCCCTGCAAGAAAATTACTATAAAGGCATATGATGATGAGGAAAGGTCCTCTAAAGGAACTGTGATATTACCTATTCAAGTGGGACCAGTGCAAAAGGATACTATATGTCAGGTCTTGGACATAGATCTTACCTACAATATTTTGTTAGGGCGACCCTGGATACATGAAATGCAAGCAGTACCTTCTACATATCACCAGTGTGTCAAATTTCCTTATGACGGACAAGAAGTCTCCATATCTTCTGATCACAATCCATTTCAATATTGCAACGCAATGGGGGCAGCCCAAGACAGTTTGGTTCCTCATAATAGAGAGAAACAACGATCTTTAACATCAGATCTACAAACAGCAAAGTCCAACTCATTATTTGGAGACTTCAAACAGAAAATGCAAATCAAAGACCAAGGTATGGGAGAATACTCTTAGGAGCCTTTATGTTTGGCCAAATTGCCAACATCACCTAGATCTCATGGATTGCCTACTACATCAACACAACTGGTCACTCATCCCATCACCAAATTTGATGGTACCTTTGTCCAATTGGGCACTCTAGCACATGAATCAGAAGACAATGACGTTCTTAGCTAGTTATACAAAGATGAGAAAGAAGATAATAGAGCAGCTGCTCTGGACATTGTTCTACCTACACACCTATATAGAAAAGGATACTTAATTATGCAGCAAATGGGATATGACGGTAAAGGACCTATTGGGAAACACAAAGAAGGAGTCACTAAACCTATAGATCTTCCTTCACAACCCAATGGAAACAAAGCAGGATTGGGTTGTGAGTTCACTCTCTTATTAAAAAGGCCACCCCACCTAACTACAAAACCTCAATGGAAAGTAAAGAAGAAGTACAAAGAAGAATCCTGACAGGAAGCACTCTTTGAATCAACAAAAACAATCCGCAAGGCACGGGAACGTCAAGATCAGAAATTACATCAGGAAAAGCTTCTAAAACACAAAAGGGCCATATTTGCAACAATAGCTCATATTCAAACACCAATATCTCAAGAACAAATAATATCATCTCTGGATACCATTATTCCTCCCTGAGGAAGCACAGTCTATGAACAAATACAGAAAATAGAAGACGGATCTGACACAGAATCAACAAAAACTATCAAAATGGTATCTATCATCAAAGATTTGTTTTCACCATACAACATACCAGTTTACAGCACTGATAGAATCTGGGATGATGCCTCTAAGACTGATTCCAATGAATATGAATGGGGTACCTATTCCAATTCTACTACAGATATCCTTGATGATACCGATTTTGTATCCCTTTCTCAAGAAGAACATAACGCAGAAGATAGACCTCTTGAATTTGGACCGCAGAATATATATGACGTTGGGGAAAGCAAACAGAAACATTATGAACAAGTCTATGTGGAAGATAATACCATCAAAGACCTCGATGAAATCCTAGACTTCTTTAAAACCAAGAACAATCACGATGAAAACTCTGTCCTAACACTCACAGTAGCCGAACTTGATCCACCTAATGATTCCTTACCGTTTGTCTTTCCTGACCTCATCGACTGGGATGAACCTGAAATCCATGATATACCAATTTTTCCAGATGATGAATCTATTATCCATTATCTATGTACCGTAAATCTGGAAACAGGCTCTACCAATGAACAAAGTAATGATGTCTGCAAACCAGGAAGTGCCAAGTCTCTCAGTCGCAAAAATGGACCAAGTAAAAGATCTAATGCTGAAAACCAGTCAATGGCAGTTCTAGATCACAAAAAGGTAAAAATAAAGGACACATCGGAGGGTGAAAACCTTTTTAAGGCACCTAACGATGGGAGACTTGACACTCTTCTTGAACACTTTCATGAGTGATCACCCATATTGATTGAGCCCACTCAATCAATCAACATTGGTACCACAGAAGCAGTCAGAAACCTACACCTTGTAGAATCTCTGACAGAGGAAGAAAGATCAGCATTCATCATTTTCTTTAAAGAATAGCAAATTAACTTTGCTTGGTCATATGTTGATATGCCTGGAGTGGATCCACACTTAATCATGCATCACTTATCCATCTCTTCAGGAGTTAAACCAGTCAAGCAAAATCTACGAAAGATGAATCCACAGGTGGCACTCATGGTCAAAACTGAACTAAAGAAACCATTGACTATGCAGAATGGATTTCCAACATCGTTCCAATATCAAAACCAGATGGTAGTATCAGAATATGCATTGACTTCAAAGACGTCAACAAAGCTTTTCCAAAAGATAACTTTCCTCTGCCCAGTATCGACATAATTGTAGATCTCACAGCAGGCCATGCAATGCTCTCACTAATGGACGGTTTCTCAGGCTATAATCAAATCAAAATCGCTCCAGAAGATCAAGATAAAACCGCGTTCACCTGTCCTTGGGGAACGTACTGTTGGAATGTTATGCCTTTTGGCTTAAAGAATGCAGGGGCCACTTATCCAAGAGCAATGACAACAATATTCCATGACATGATGCACACATTTATGGAAGACTATGTGGATGATTTACTCGCTAAATCCTTTACCAAAGCAGAACATCTCAGCATCCTAACAAAGATATTTGATCAATTGGAGAAATTCCAAGTCCGACTCAACCCTAAGAAGTGTGTCTTCGAGGTTACATCAGGCAAGTTACTAGGCTATATAGTCTTAGCTAAAGGTATCGAAGTAGATCCAACAAAGGTACAAGCCATTATGGACATGCCACCACCACAGAATATTGTTTATGGTGAAAATGGATAATAATAATAACAAAATTGAAAGGCTAAATGAATCCAACCACTAAACCCTAGCCTAACAATGAACAAAGATCCACCATAACATATAAAGAGTACCTAAAACAATGCAAAATAACTCAAAATCACAAAGATTATACCATCATATGTCCAATAGGGTTTTGATCTCCATTCTTCCTATCTCCATTGATCTTGCTTGATATATTTGCTCTCAGATTTTTGTATGCACAAGAGCTCAACAAAGAACGGAATGTGGTTGCAAGTAGGATCGTAGTGTAGCCAAGTCTTCAAGATTAGTCATTAGGGTTTGACAATGAAGAAAGCATCTCCTTAAATAGAAGACACAATATGAAATGGAGGGTTAAGATTGAGAGGTGTAAAAAGAGAGGTCGGCTAGGATTAGAGGGTAGGTAGAAGAAATACCAAAATAATGAAAGAGGTAGGTAGTATATGAATTAAGAGATGAATGACATGTGTCATGTGTAAAAAAAGATAATGAATTAATTAAATAAATAAAGATTTATTTAATTAATAGAAGAAGTAGGATAATTAAATAAATAAAATATTTATTTAATTTAGGAAAAGGATAATTTAAATAAATAAATGTATTTATTTAAATGAGAAATAAGGCTAGAAGAGGATAAATGAATTAATTAAATAAATAAAAATTTATTTAATTAATAGAAGAATTAGGCTCAGATAATTAAATAAATAAAATATTTATTTAATTAGACATGACAATTTTGAGTGTCTACATTTTGCCCCTCTTTGAGACAATGCGGCTTGTCGCGTTGTTTCAAAGAAGATAAGATGAACTGATACAGAGTTGCCCCAAGATGGGAATTATATGCCCCCTCGAGAGATTGGATGAAAATGTCTGAAAAGATTGCAGACAATCTCTCGATAAGAAAGAAAGGCTAGAATGGACTGAGTGAATAAAGTGACAAAGTCACAGGATGAAGAATACTAACTCAAGAAATGAGGGCGAGGGCTAGGGTAGGCTATAAGATAGACCACAGGGGAAAAATACATCCTCATTGTCATCCACACCCTTACAAGATCACAGTGCAGAGCGAGAAAATAGCAGTAGCAGTCAGCAGCGATGGCCTTCATTCACAGATTCGACCGCGTTCGCCAATTCCAGAGGCCAGCAGAGGCAGGAGAGCCGGTAAGTACCACAAAACCTCCTCGTACTTTCACATATTTCAAGTTTTGTCATTAATGCTCAGTAGGTAGCAATAAATGCGCTAGAAATAGGGTACCAAAAAATGCCAAAAACGCGCAACCACGTCTGTGTCTGTGCCAGGTGCGTCTGTGTCCAACAGGCGCGTCTGTGTCGGTTCCAGGCGCGTTTACGCCTGAGACCGCGTTTGCGTTGAATACGAGCACGTTTAGGTATTTTAGAAGCGTTTATGTTCCGGAGGGGCGTTTACGTTCCGGAGTCGCGTTTGTGCATGATATAGGCACATTTGTGTTCTGAAAGCGCGTCTATATTGCAGAAGCGCGTTTATGAGTTCAAAGCGCGTTTGTGTGTCAAAATGCATGGTTTTGGTCTTCGAGGTCAAATCGGCAGTTCTGTAATGAACATACACTGTCGATTGGATAAGCTGCTGAGAGGATACACTCAAACAGGTCCTTTAGGAAGACTAGGATAGATCAAGGCACTTTGTGATGAACAGGGAGTACCAGGATAGAGTACTTTGTGATGAACAGGGAGTACTCAAAGGATGAACAGCACTTTGTGATGAACAGGGAGTGCTAAATGTGAGTAACACTTTGTGATGAACAGGGAATGTCACACACGTAGTACTTTGTGATGAACAGGGAGCACTACTAGGATAGATAGCAACACTTTGTGATGAACAGTGAGTGTCACTAGGATAGATAAGCATTTACATTTTGATAGCAAGTAGCATTTTGTGATAAACAGTGAATGCCACGATAACTGACATGATTTGATTGTTTGACTGCAGGAGTATCTGCCTATGTTAGAGTCACGGGAGAGATTCCCGTCCACACAGAGGTTGCGACCGGAGTTGTCGATTCAGGACAGGATTGCTATTGAGGAGATGGGCCTCAGACATGTGTTGTATGTGCCTGAGTTTTGGGCGAACATGGGTTTGCTGACTACGCTGGCGGAGAGATGGCACTCCGAGACTTGTACATTCCACCTGCCAATGGGGGAGATGACAGTGACCCTCGAGGATGTCTATAGGATACTGCATATCCCGATCGATGGAGAACTGATTCCATATGATCGAGACGGAGATAGGGAGGTGCTGAGACGGGTATTCCAGGATCCCGGGCTGGAGATGAGAGCAGGGCACGTGGCATGGGATACCATGACCGTGACAGGTTTAGCTTTACCAACTATGATTGGAGGAGCCATCAGTGGGTTCTTGTGTCCAGACAGAGCTACACGGGGATTGGCAGTGGGCTGGGGAGGAGCACTGGAGATACTGGTGACTGAGCACACCAGATATGCCTGGGGGCCATGTGTCTTGGCGCATCTGTATTATGAGCTGCATCAGTTCGTTTACCATGGATCAATGGGCTTGGGATGCCAAGTGACACTGCTACAGGTGTGGGCATATGAGCACCTTCCTATCACATGGTCGATCCACTTCAAAGGTAGAGGGCATGGACGGAGTTTTGTACATTTGTATGATATGATTATGTCACAGCCGCGGATTGACAGGTTAGAGCATTGGCGGCGAGTGATAGATGATATCGATATGGTCATCTGGAGGTCGTACCTGGGGTGAGAGGAGTGGGAGGACGATGCCTTGGAGCTACCGTATACATTTAGGAGCAGATATCTGATTGGGCAGATGCCCTACATTTTGGAGAGACAGCTTGTTGACAGGGTTGGCAGACAGTTCGGCAGGATCCAGAGGATGCCACGAGGCTCGGGCATGTATGCCCGTACAGTCAGGGATCAGGCACAGTTCGGGCCATTGTTATCGTATGATCAGGCCATCACACAGATGACAGAGATGCTGCCACTACCTTGGGATATGTGGCCGAAGGTTGAGGATGTAGGTATGGACACAGAGTACTCTGCGTATTGGGCAGAGCATCCGTTTCCACGGTTGACAGATCCGGGAGAGCTGCTGGAGGGAGAGGTTGGAGGGGATGATGATGATGATGGTGGAGGGAATGGAGGTAGGGGCCAATGGAGATGGAGGGGAGTAGTGGGGGAGAGGTGGGTAGCACCTCGGAGGGAGGGAGGATAGGAGGGAGCAGCCCATGTGGTGAGGGGTCGGGGTGGATTGCCCCTGCAGGTACCAGCAGCACAGGGTCCTAGAGCACAGGGACCTAGACAGGGATAGGTGCAGGGACAGGTGCCAGTACAGGCACAGGTGCAGAGACAGGTGCAGGTTCCCAGGCATGTACAGAGATAGGCACCGGTTCAGGCATCGAGACAAGTACAGGGGGAGGTACAGGTACAGGCACCCGCAGAGGGAGAGCCACAGGCAGAGGCTGAGGGTGGGGATCCCGAGGAGGATGAGCTACTAGAGATGAGAGAGATCTGTCAGGGCCAGGCAGACGAGATCCAGGAGTTGGAGTGAGAGAGGGATCGTCTCAGGCTCAGGCTCAGGGACATAGAGCGGGAGAGAGACCAGGCCATCCAACATTATACGGAGGCTGAGACAGCTCTGAGGGTAGGGAGGTAGGCGGCAGAGGACGCAAGGACAGGCTATGCATATGTGTTGCGAGCCGGAGAGGAGATTGGTTACTGGAGGGACCTGTACTATGGTGCAGTGCCAGCGGATCAGCGGGCGAGGAGCTTCCATAGACCATCGCGTACAGCGACGGCTACGGGAGGGAGTCGGAGGAGGCAGGCATCTAGTAGTGGGGTCATGGGTCCTCCACCACCACCAGACAGGCAGGGTGATCCCAGAGTAGGTCCATCTATAGCTCAACGTCCGTCGAGGCCAGCGGCTTTGAGGGAGGGAGTTCATCATAGCCATAGAGGGCTCCCCTTTGTATCAGTATATGTACCATTTTTTGTATTGTAGACACCTGCGGGTGATTTTGTAGCCATATAAATTTTGACATCATTGTATCATGACACATTTTGAGTATATATGAGATGATTCATCATTGCGGCAGCTATATGCATGTGTACCTTATGTGATGAGATGTTCTTATGTGATGCATGTTTTATGATATGGATGCTTATATGATGCAATGCAATATATTTTTGTTCTTTTATGTTGTATATGTGATGCATGATGCAAATGTGAATGTATGTAATGCAGATGAATATGATAATGCAAATGATTATTTACATAATGAAAATGTGAGATGTGCTAACATGTGTTGTATGCAGGATGTGATGTAATTGTGATATCTATATGTATGTATGAAATGCTTATATGTGGTGATGCAGGTGCAACTATATGAAATGCAAATATTTTTGGTGTGTCATTATACTCAGTCATGTGATAGCAGGCTACGTGGACTCGAGAAGGACGATGGAAGTCAATCAAGAAAGGGGGATGAAAGACAGAAGATATGAACGTGAAAGAGCTTCTTGTGCGTTATCATCATTGAGCTTATTATGGCAAAATAGGTTATGACAATCAAGGCATTTGTTCGACCCAGAAAGTCATTGTACCTGTTTGCATGGAGATAAGACAGTCACAAACAAGGAATGCCCTAGTTCATACTAGACTCACAGTGTCCTCATATCCTTGGACAAGTCATAGCATTACTAAAAGACAATCCATAGACAGAAAATGCAAATAGGTGACGATACCTCATCCTCGCCTTTCTAGTCAAAGACATCCTGGAGATAGAATCTCTAGTCAAAGACATCCTGGAAAAGCTAAAAGACATGTCACCAAAAAGATAAAATCAAAAGAAAACCAAGACTCGGCACCAACATCCACTGTAGTCCTCAAGTTTAGTGTCTCTTGTCACTTGTTTAAGTCTTATTCGATTGTGGTCACAATGTTCACTTTCACAAAAAGGATAGATAGCACTGAACCATATGTTGTCTGAGTCTGTTGAAAGATTTGATTTTGTTGAAGCTCATTGTTGCTGTTGTGTCTCATTTGAAACTGACTGAATCCATGAAACTGATACTTTATTGTGGAGAAGATGGAACTTTATTGCGGATTTGCGATGCCAATGTTGCTTTATTGCGGATTGTGCGCGAATAGACTTGAAGGAAGCTGAAAGAAACTGTACTCCTCGAAACATGTGATGTTCTCAGTTCCACACCCATCACTAGACGTAAGAATTTGGCCTTAGTCACAGATAGGATCTGATTTATTATGGATGGAAAGGGAGTGAAAAGGGAGAGTTTATGGATGACTAACCAATCTTAGGCAGATCAATAACAAGCCATGATGAGAATGGGTAAGTTTATTGTGAGTGAATAGGTTGTGAGTGTGTGCAATGTGAAGGATGAAAGAGAATCCTGAAGGAGAGAGGAGCAAAGTCTCTACGCATGGCGCTGGTGACCCAGTTTTCACCATGGTACTTGCCCAGGGCGCCATCGAAGTGGTTTTCACCGTTGGACGAAATTATTTCTCTTTACTTTTTTCGATTTTTCAATTTTTTTGTTGTCACAAGGCCCCTGTTTGCCAGGTTTTCACCAAGTAACGATTTTTTTGTTTTTATAATTTTTTTTTGTATTTTTGAATTAGGATGTTCCGAAGAGCTTATGTGTAGAACTTGTGAAGGTGCATGTTGTTGATAGGATCCTCCAAGGGTTCACCTTCTGTAGTTGAGAGCTGATATGCCCTAGATCCATATACCGTTGTGATGATGTAAGGACCAAGCCAGTTTGGTTCGAACTTTCCCTTCTTATCTCTGTCTTGCTGATTCTTGGGGTTCTCTCTGAGTACTAAGTCACCTATCTCAAATGTGTGAGGCTTGACTTTGTGATTGTAACTGCGACTCATTCTTTGTTGGTAAGCCTTGAGATGATTAAAAGCAGTTTGTCTTCGTTCCTCTAGCAGTTCTAGTTCTTGTAAACGAGAGATCCTGTAGTCTTCATCATTGATTATGTTTCTCAAAGAGACCCGTAAAGAAGGTAACTCGACCTCAATAGGCAAGATGGCTTCAGCGCCGTAGACAAGTGAGTAGGGTGTAGCTCCTGTAGGTGTGCGAACACTTGTGCGGTAGGCCCAAAGTGCAGGATTGAGTTGGATATGCCAGTTACGGCCAGCGTCATCGACAATCTTTTTGAGGATTTTAAGAATTGTTTTATTAGAC
Source organism: Cryptomeria japonica (assembly GCF_030272615.1). NCBI lineage: Eukaryota > Viridiplantae > Streptophyta > Pinopsida > Cupressales > Cupressaceae > Cryptomeria > Cryptomeria japonica. The sequence goes on along the minus strand of NC_081408.1, from coordinate 464,847 downwards.
GCCTCAGCTTGGCCATTACCTTGGGGGTAATATGGTGTGGAGAAACGATGGGAAATATGGAAGCGGTCACAGAGTTCATGAACATCCTGATTTTTGAAGGGACGCCCGTTATCAGTAATAATGGAAGTAGGAATCTCGTATCGGCAAATGATGTAGTTCAGGATGAAGGTAGCAATCTGTTTCCCAGTGACTTGTGTGAGAGGCACGGCTTCAATCCATTTTGTGAAATACTCTGTGGTTGTGATAATGAATTTATGACCATTGGAAGAAGGAGGGTGAATCTTGCCTATGAGATCGAGTCCCCACTGACAAAAGGGCCAAGGAGATGCAAGTGATTGTAGTTCTTGTCCTGGTGCATGTATGAGGTCTCCATGAATTTGACATTGCTTACACTTCTTGACAAACTGATATGAATCTCTTTCCATAGTAGGCCAGTAATATCCAGTCTGGATAAGTTTCTTGGCCAAAGTAGGACCACTAGTATGCGGACCACATATCCATTCATGCACTTCTCGTAACGCAATATGAGCTTCATCACGTTCTATACATCTAAGAAGAGTGCCCTCTAGACCTCATCGGTATAGGATATCAGCTAAAATAACGTATCGAGAGGATTGGCAAATGAAAGTGTGGCGTTGATTGTTCGATAGATCAGGAGGTAAGATATTATCGCGAAGGTATGTGAATATGGAGCCATATAATTGGGATTCAGGACCAACAACGCATATCATTTCAGTAGGAGTGATCTCATATGAAGGAATCAGCAAGTTGTCTACCAGGAACTCATAGCAGGTCTCATTTTGCGATAGATCAATCAGCGAAGCAATTGTAGCCATAGCATCTGCAGCACGATTCTGTTCTCTTGGTATTTGCTCAAAATCTATCTTTGCGAAGTGTTGTTTCAGATCATCTACCAATTGTTTGTAAGGCATTAGTTTTTCATCTTTTGTTTGGTAATCATCAGTTGCTTGATGGATAACAAGTTGAGAATCCCCAAAAACATGAAGTTCTTGGATCTTCCACTGAACTGCAATTCTTAATCTAGTTGTTAATGCCTCATATTCCGCTATATTGTTGGTGCAAGGAAATGATAAGCGGTATGACTTTGGTATAGAATCGCCTTGGGGAGTTATAAAGAGTATACCAGCTCCTGCTCCATGCTGTGTGTATGAGCCATCAAAGTACAGTTGCCATGGCTTTGCATGTGATATTGTTAGAATTGCTTCATCTGGAAATTCTGACTGTAGAGGAACATCATCTATCATGGGAGCATCTGCTAATTGATCTGCAATTGCTTGTCCTTTGATTGCTTTTCTGTCTACATATTCGATGTCGAATTCACTTAGGATCATTACCCACTTGGCCAGCCGCCCAGTAAGTGTAGCTTTGTTGAGAAGATATTTTAGTGGATCAATTCGTGCAATCAACTTAGTCTTGTGAGTGAGCATATAATGTCGCAATTTTTGTGAAGCAAAGACCACAGTGAGACATGCACGCTCGATTGGTGTGTAGTTTATCTCATATCCCACCAATGTGTGACTGATATAGTAGACTGTTTTTTCCTTGCCGTCGGTAGCTTGTTGTGCTAGGAGTGCCCCCAGTGCTGTTGGAGTGGCTGATATGTAAAGTAACAAAGGTTGATATGGAATTGGTGGCATCAAAACTGGTGGGTTCAAAAGATAGTCTTTGAGTGCCTGAAAAGCCTGTTGACAGTTCTCATCCCATTTGAACTTGATGTTTTTATGTAGCAGGTGCTGGAAAGGATTACACTTATCCGCAAGTTGTGCTATGAATCTTCGTATGGACTGGAGTCTCCCTTGTAAGGACCGAAGTTGACTGATATTCTTGGGCGGCGGCATGTCCAAGATAGCCTTGACTTTTGCTGGATCGGCTTCTATTCCTCTTTTAGACACAATGAATCCTAGGAGCTTCCCGGAGGTTACTCCAAAGACACATTTCTTAGGGTTTAATCTTACCTTGTATTTTTCCAGCCGATCAAAGACAACTAAAAGTATGTCCAAGTGTGTATCTCTGTCTATTGATTTTCCCAAGAGATCATCAACATAATCTTCCACGGTTATGTGCATGAGATCATGAAAGATAGTGGTCATCGCTCTTTGATATGTTGCACCTGCATTTTTCAGCCCAAAGGGCATGACATTCCAACAGAAAGTGCCCCATGGACAAGTGAATGATGTTTTATGTTGATCTTCGGGTGCAATCCTGATTTGATTATATCCAAAAAATCCGTCCATTAAAGATAACATTTCATGACCTGCGGTGAGATCAACGATCAAGTCAATGTTTGGTAATGGGAAATCGTCCTTTGGACAAGCTTTGTTGATATCTCTGAAATCTATACATATTTGGATGCTGCGATCTGGTTTACTGACAGGTACTAGATTAGAGATCCATTCGGGATAATCAATTGGGCGTATGAATCCGACATCCAATAATTTCTCCAGCTCTGCTTTGACTAGTAATGCCACTTGTGGGTGCATTTTCCTTAATTTCTGTTTTACTGGCTTTGCCCCCGGTTTGACTGTCAAGTGATGTATTACCAAATCCGGATCCAATCCAGGCATATCAGCGTATGACCATGCAAAGTTGATTTGTCGTTCCTTGAAGAAGCTTATGAATTTTGCCCTCTCCGACTCTGTCAAGGATTGAGCCAAGAATATGTTGTGTGGAACCTCTTCCGTACCAATGTTTGTCTTTATAGTCTCCTCTACCAACATGGATGACTTTTCCTCATATGATGCTGGGAGAATGTCGAGCCTTCCATCTTCGGGTGCCTCAGAGAGGTTTTTGCCCTCAGATACGTCCTTTATTTTTACTTTTTTGGAGTCAGATAGCGCCACAGTGTGGTTTTCACCATAAGACCCTTTCTTTGTTTTTATTTTCACATTTTTGCGACTAGAAGGTCCGACACCCTCACCAAAGTACACCATGTTGTTAAGTTCTATGGTGTATCCTGCTTTGTGGTCTCCAAGGGGAAGATCATCTCGTATGCTAAGATAGTCGATAATAGCTTCGTCATTCTGAAATGTATCAAATTGTGCTGGTCCTTCATGATCCCAGTCAATGAGTTGGGGATGAACAAGGGGAAGGTCTTTAGTGTTTTCAGAATTTGCAGGGCTGATAGTGAAGATGTGGTTATATTCAGGTATGTCAAGGCAATCGTCGAGGTCATCGATGGCACTCTCCTCATCAGTTTCGATTGTGAGCGAATCCAAATTGTCATCACTAGTAGCGCCTTCCGGGACAGGTGTCCTCATCCTATGTGATTTCGACCTAAGACTTTGAAATGAAGATTGTGGGGAATCCTCATGGTTTGGTTCTTGACCAACTCTGAACTTTTTGTAAAATTCCTCTTCCTCTGTGGGTTCATCTGGCTCTCTGAATGTCTCGGTGATCTCATAGTCACTGGAAGATTTGTCTAAACCCCATTCCCACTCATTTGAATCTGTAGAATAGTAATCCTCTTGTTGAACTTCAGCAACTTTGATCTGCGATACCTCTTTTGTCCTTTTAGTACGGGTCTTGGAAGTCAGAAAACCAAGTCCTTTTGATTGTTCCCTTCTTGTAGTTAGCTCAGGTTGTAAGGGCTCCATAACGCCTTCTTTGCGTAATCCAAGAGGGATTTTTGCATCATACCTGAATCTTTGTAGAATCTTGAAGCCTTTGCCATAGTTCTCACAAGGTATAATAATCTGATCATGTGTGTCCTCTTCAATGTCTTTGTAAAGCATTTTATATAAATTTTCCTCTTCTAGTTCGCCCCATCTTTGAAAGGTAGTAGGATCCCATTTGAGTATCATGATGGAGATTTGCTTGTTAGGATGTGGCCTCCCATATTCTTTTGGAGAAGTCATGACTTGCCGTAAAAACATTGTCTGATTCAAAGTGTATTCTCCCATGCCCTTGTCCTGAAACTTGCCTCTAAGTTCACCTTTTTTGGATGTCGAGGGTTTTAATGACTCAGGATCAATGTATGCCGAAGAAGGAGTAGCCTCACGGTTACTGGGAATGATAGTCTCAGTATGTGATCTCAAGTTATTGCAATATATGAACGGATTTGGGTCATCGTTGACTGTTACCTCGACTCCATTATGAGGAAACTTAATGCATTGATGATATGTTGATGGGATTGCCCTCATTTCATGAATCCAAGAGCGTCCTAGCAATATGTTATATGTGAGATCCAGATCTAGGACTTGACAAACCACATCCTTCATGACTGGCCCTATTCTTAGAGGTAAGGTGACTGTGCCCTTGGATGAGCACTCTTCATCATCATATGCCTTGATGGTAATTTGGTTTGTAAAATTTACAGCTTTGTCAGAATATCCCAATTGTCTAATAGTGCTCAATGTACAAATGTTTAGACCTACTCCTCCATCTATCAGGACTCGCTTTATTCGATGTTTATGTATGAAAGCTTCAACATGTAAAGGTGCATTATGTGGCTGACTTATGGAGGCGTCATCGGCTTCTGTGAACATAAGGGAATGTGGAATGGAAAGGTATCCCACCATGGCTTGAAACTAGTCCACATTCAGATCAGTAGGGATGGCAGTGTCTCTCAAGATTTTGTCAAGGATAGCTTTATGAGCAGGGGATATACGTAAGAGCTCAAGGATAGATATGAGCGTGGGTGTCTTCCCTAACTGTTCTACAAGGTCATACTCAAGCTTGGTTAATGAGGAAGCGGTATTCTTAGTGGAGGCACCTGGCAACATGATTTTACCTCGACGAGTTGTAACATGACATTCAGAGGTATGCTCAGAAGACGATCCAACACCCTTTAGGAAAATCTTAGGTCTCTGAGGAGGATTCTCAGAATTTTTATTCTTGATGGTAATGGTAGAGATATGATTGTCCATTGAGATACAATTGATAGTAGAATCATAATTATAAGGTGCTCTAGTGTAATTGGCTTGATCATCTGTGACTTTGCCTTTTCCTTTGTCATGTTTTGGGAATGGTTCCTTAAACACCTCATGTTCTTGATTAGATGAATGTCCCTCAATCTCAATGTCGCCTCTATCAATGAGATCTTGCACAATGTTTTTCAATCGATGGCAATTACCTGTCTTGTGACCCTTACTCTTATGAAATTCACAATACTCATCATCATTCCACCAATTTGGTTTGACCTTTGGTTCATATGGAGGAAAATTGGGAACTGTGATCACTTTGTTTGCCACAAGCTTTTTGAATACAGATTCAAGTGGTTCTCCCAATGGGGTGTACTTCCTTCGTGGTTTAGAAGTTGTTTGATTATTCACTTGATTATTGGTAGAACTCAATCCAGAAAAGACAAACTTGGGTCTCACTGTATTGGCATCAACAACGCCATCATTAACTGTGTTCTTGTTCTTGTTCCAAAATTTTGGTTTGTCCTTTCCTTTAAAGTCCTCTTTGTTTTCTTTGAATATCTTAATGACTCCTTGTTCGATTAAGACCTTTTCTGTTGCTAGACCCTTTTCAATAACATCCTTGAATGTGGACAAACAAGCTTTTCTGAGATCATATCCAATAGCCTTGTTAATGTTTTGTGTGAACATTTCTACCATTTGTTTCTGTGGGATTTCGCAAGAGCATCTGCTAGCTAAGTTTCTCCATCTTTGTAAAAATGTTGTGAAAGATTCTCCTTCCTTTTGTTTAGTATTGCACAAGGTAGTAACTGAGACATCTGTTTCTATGTTGTAAGAGAAATGCTGAATGAATGCCTCTGCTAAGTCGCCCCATGACTTAATACCAGGAGGTAATTGAGAAAACCATTCCATAGCTTGATCGCCTAAGCTCTGTGGAAACAACCTCATCAAGTATGTTTCTTCTGCCGCTACCTCTATGCAAGCTGTGAAGAATTGTCTTATGTGTGCCTTGGGGTCTCCTCTCCCTCTATATTTGTCAAATTTTGGCGTCACAAAGTGTGCAGGAAATGGAGGCATTGGAATGCTCTTATCAAAGGGATAAGGACATATATCTCTCATAGTGTAGGTTGGTTTTGATGTACTCATGTCCTCCATTTTCTTTTGTAAATCTCTTATTTGTTGCTCCAAATTATTTTTGGGAGGAGATTGACTTCTTGTAGCATACCCCATGTTTGAAACACCCATTTGAGGAGGAGCTTGTTGCATGTATCGATGATACTGATTGTAGACATGTCCATATGGAGGTCTATATTGATGTGACATATATGGAGCACTTGGCATAACTTCATGTTGAGGGACCCCATATCTATTTTGTGCATATATACCATATCCAATAGGCATTTCATTTTCCATTGTGTTGCCCCCAATTTTGACATTAGGTCTCCTTGTGTCAAAATTTTGAGGATGTCCTTGAGTATCCACTTGTTTTGATTGATCCATACCTTGAGCATGTGATTGAGCATACCTATCCACATAAGACTTCCATGATGGTCTTTGAGTGTAAGTATCATATGTTTGAGCTTGTGTATGTGGAATTGCTGGTTTTTGAAGCAAAACTGATGGTGACTCAGGCATCATATTCGGTGCTCTATTTCCTCCACTATGTGGTCTCCTTTGATCCATGTTGGGTTGAGTTTGTTGTGAGGGTCGACTTTCCATAAGTTGAGATAAGTCAAAATCATGCGGTATTTTAGCTCCACTTTGTGCCATCATGTGTAAAAAGTACTGTCGATCTCTCCTCATTATCTCTTCAACCAATCTATTGAAATGAGGATTCATTATGGATTCTTCTATGTCTACTGATAGTATTGAAGAGTTGTCCACATTGTCATTGTGTGTAGCATTGTTGTTTATAGTGTTTGAGCTTTCCACATTTGGATTGTTTCTATAAACATCCATGTCTGGTAATGTAGTGTGCTCAAGATTGAAGAATAAATCATTGTCATACTCATAAGAACTCATGTTTGCGGATTCTTGAGCTTCTTTAGCTATTCTCCTAGATTTTTGAAGGCGGGTTTCAACCATGAACTAGGTGTTTTGACCAATATGTGAGAAACTAGATGAAAAATGGAAAAAGTATGGAAGACCAAGAGTTGTATGAAGTGTAAATGAATCTTGAGGTGTACTTGCAATGTCCAAAGTGTAAGACCAAGTATGTAAGTAGTAGAGTAGGTGTGACTTCCAAAGAGAGGATCGTTTCTCTTGATGAGGTAAGCTGACCTTGACTCTAAGTAAGACCAAATGAGACCCAAAGGTAAGAAACCTTGATGAGGGACCACTTAGCAAAGTGTAGTTGTATGTAGTGTGTTGAAAAAGTATAGTGAGGATAAGCAAGTGACCTTTTTGACCCAAGTTTTAGACAAGTATGAATGTAAAATGAGATGTGAAGCAATGATGGACTGTATGAGACCTTAGAACAGGCTGAATGCTAGATGAAACCTGAAGAGACAACCTAGGAAGCTCAAGTATGCCGAAACTGATTTCCTTTGTTTGTTGGACTATTAAAGTTTTCAATTCCTGACACAGACGCCTCTGTATACTTCACAGACGCGATTCCTGGACAAAAACGCTTCTCTGTTTGACGCAAACGCTATTCTGCCCTTCACAGGCGCGCTTAGATGACTCAGACATGGTTAAAACCAACACAGACGCGTTTCTATAAACTTAGTGCAATTTTTCCAATCTGTGAAGTTGTTTTGTTGTGACCAAATCCGACTGTTTGACTGTTTTTCGTGACAAGAGGACACAATATTGATGACTCAATGTTTGCAAACTGTTTAGACTCCAAAAGTGTGTTGTTTGATGTAAAAAGTTTTGCATACACTTGAAGACACAAAAGACACAATGTTTTGTTGTTTTGGTCTTGAATGTTTGAGTGTTCAGCATAAGACAAGCACAAATCTTAGGGCTGGCCAAGACAATAGTTGTTGATCCCACATAGGGTTTTACCCCCGAGGCTACGCTATTCAGAGTGGATACTTAGATGCTTGACCTCACTGGCTCCACCCTCGGCACTCACTTCTCAGGTCAGCCAAGCATCAGTCCCCATGAAAACTCCCCATGGCGAACTTTGTATCTCTACTAAGAACCGTATCTGTGTGGGCCGCTACCAGAGGTCCGACCTCCTGCCTCAACAACTAGAAGGATTTTGGCTTCTAAAACAAAAAGGTTCTAGTAAGGGCATCCGCTCGTGTGGCCATACATGCGTTACTTTCAGCTCTCTAAATACAGAAGGCTCCCAGCCGGTAGGGGTTACGCCCTACAAATGATCAAATAAATTTGATCAACGGGTTTATGGGGAGACATAGTGTCGGTATGAACTAATCAGCACACGTTATTCATAGTTTTCACCATGAATACATTTGATTATAGTGGCTTGGAAGAAGATGGCTTTTCTTTTGCTACCACTTGGGTCGTTCTCTTCTCACTAGTAGTCCTAATGACCACACGGGAAGACAGGCCCTCTAAAGATTAAACAAAAAGAGCCTATTGCTCAAGACACAAAAGACAATGATTCAATTTTAGTGCACCAATGGAAGTGTTTGCTAATCTATGAAAACAAGGCACACAACAAAATTACAAAACCCTAGCCAAGGCTCTGCAACAAAATTTGTTAGTAGTTTGGGTTGTTTCAAATGATCACCCCTTCCTGCAAGCACACAAGTTAGGTAAATTTTAGAAAAACCCAAAAGACTTTGTGAAAAAGGGGCCTTCAACAAAAATGTTTTTGCCTCCAAAACAAGCTGCACAAACTTGGTTAGCTAGATCTGCAAGGGTTAGCCAAAAATAAACCAGATCTGAAACCCTAAGTGCGAAATCCGAAAACCCGAATCAAAGAAGATTTAAAAATTGCAAAACAGAAAGCACAGACGCAGTTATACTAGACACAGACGCGTCTGTATGACACAGACGCGGTTCTATGATGCACAGACGCGCTCAGAGGATGCAGACGCTTTTCCCGAACACAGACGCGATCATATATAACACAGACGCGTTTAGGATACACAGACGTGGTTCCAGAAACCTGCAAAAATAAAATCTGGCAAAAACACAAGTGCAATTTCCGATCCCATAGACGCTTCTGAAACTCAAAAACGCGATCCGAACGCTCGTAGACGCGGAAATACCAAAAATGTCGTCGAAAATTGTCCGATCTGCAACTTTAAAAACGCAAAATCTGCAACAAAAATGTTAAATACAAAGGGACAAGAGTCCCACCGGGTGTGCCAAAATGTTTATGGTGAAAATGGATAATAATAATAACAAAATTGAAAAGCTAAATGAATCCAACCACTAAACCCTAGCCTAACAATGAACAAAGATCCACCATAACATATGAAGATTACCTAAGACAATGCAAAATAACTCAAAATCACAAAGATTATACCATCATATGTCCAATAGGGTTTTGATCTCCATTCTTCCTATCTCCATTGATCTTGCTTGATATATTTTCTCTCAGATTTTTGTATGCACAAGAGCTCAACAAAGAACGGAATGTGGTTGCAAGTAGGATCATAGTGTAGCCAAGTCTTCAAGATTAGTCATTAGGGTTTGACAATGAAGAAAGCATCTCCTTAAATAGAAGACACAATATGAAATGGAGGGTTAAGATTGAGAGGTGTAAAAAGAGAGGTCGGCTAGGATTAGAGGGTAGGTAGAAGAAATACCAAAATAATGAAAGAGGTAGGTAGTGTATGAATTAAGAGATGAATGACATGTGTCATGTGTAGAAAAAGATAATGAATTAATTAAATAAATAAAGATTTATTTAATTAATAGAAGAAGTAGGATAATTAAATAAATAAAATATTTATTTAATTTAGGAAAAGGATAATTTAAATAAATAAATGTATTTATTTAAATGAGAAATAAGGCTAGAAGAGGATAAATGAATTAATTAAATAAATAAAAATTTATTTAATTAATAGAAGAATTAGGCTCAGATAATTAAATAAATAAAATATTTATTTAATTAGACATGATAATTTTGAGTGTCTACAAATATCATTCAACTCAGATCTCTACAAGGACGACTTTAATCAATCAGGCGATTCATCGCTCAACTAGCAGATAAAAGTCTACCATTTAACCATTTACTACACAAAAATGTACCATTCAATTGGGAGAACAAGTGTGCAAAATCTTTTTACCAAATCAAACAGTACCTGATGAATCCACCAGTTCTCATACCACCAGTCGCAGGAAAGCCACTTATCCTATATATCTCAACAACAGATATATCACTGGGGGCACTATTGGCACAAGAAGATCAACAAGGAAAGGAAAGAGCCATATATTATATCAGTAGGACATTGAATGGCTATGAACTCAACTATACATTCATTGAAAAGGTTTGCCTAACAGTGGTCTTCGCATCTCAGAAATTCCGACATTACATGCTAGCACACACCATTAAGCTAGTCGCAAAAATTGATCCTCTCAAATATCTACTTAGCAAGGCAGCTCTTACAGGCCGATTGGCTAAATGGGTCATGATTCTCAGTGAATTCGACATTCAATACACAGAAAGACGAGCCATCAAAGGACAAGCAATTGCAGATCAGCTAGCTGAAGCATCGCTACTAAACAAACACAACATGGAGATTGAATTTCTAGACAGGGACGTTCTTTCTCTTTCTACCAAACAATGGACCCTATACTTTGACGAATCCTATACACAACATGGTTCAGGTGCTGGCATTCTATTCATCACTCTTGAAGAACACACTATACCAAGATCATATAAGCTTATGTTTCCCTGCACAAATAATGTGGCTGAATATGAGGCATTGGTTATAGGCATCAAAATGGTCATAGAATGGAAAATCACAGAGTTAAAAGTCTATGGAGACTCACAACTAGTCGTCAATCAAATCAACAACAACTATCAAACAAAGGATGACAAGCTACTACCCTACAAGCGGATGGTGGATGACTTCAAACAGTACTATGTGCACATCATCTTCGAGCAAATACCAAGATTGAATAACAAAGCAGCCGATGCAATGGCTACCATCACTTCATTACTACAAATTCCAGAGCAACAGAGTCGTTACGAGTTCCTGGTAGAGCAACTGTTCTCCCCAGCCTATGACCACTCTGAATCCCAAGTTATCTATGCCTTGACTGGTTCAGATTCTCTGCTATATGGACCAATATACGACTACCTCAAGCACAATATCTTACCAATTGACCAATCCCGTAACCAAAAACGTAACTTTATCCGACAAGCTTCCCATTACACCCTTACCGTTGATACTTTGTATCGTCAAGGTCTAGATGGTACTCTTCTTCATTGCCTTGATCGTAATGATTCCGATTCTACTTTACACGAGCTTCACGAAGGTATTTGTGGCACACATTCAAGTGGTACTACTCTTGCTAAAAAGCTTCTAAGGATGGGATACTACTGACCTATAATGGAGAAAGATTCATACCACTTTGCCAAGAAATGTCCTAAATGCCAGATCCATGGTAATCTGATACATGCACCAGCACAGGAATTGCAGCCATTTACAACATCCTGGCCTTTTTGTCAGTGGGGACTAGACTTAGTTAGCAAAATTCATCCTTCATCTTCAAATGGACACAAGTTCATTATAACTGCAACAGAGTACTTTACCAAATGGATAGAAGCAGTTCCCCTAACCACAGTGACTGGGAAACAAATTGCCTCTTTTATCCTAAATTATCTGATCTGTAGATATGGTATTCCAAGTTCAATCATCACAGATAATGGACAGCCTTTCAAAAACCAAGATGTCCAAGAACTATGTGAAAAATTCAAAATCCAACATAAGTTCTCTACACCATACTACCCACAGGGAAATGGTCAAGTGGAAGCATCTAACAAAACTATACTGAAAATCCTCAAGAAAACAGTGAATGATGCAAGCAAAGATTGGCACGTACAACTCAATCCATCACTTTGGGCATATAGAACCAGCATCCGTACACCTACAGGAGCAACACCATACTCATTGGTATATAGATCAGAAGCCATTTTACCCCTGGAAGTAGAAATCCCATCTCTCAGAGTCTCTTTGAAAGGCTTAATCCTAGATGAAGAGTATCGAGTTAACCGACTGCAAGAACTTGAACTATTAGATGAAAGACGTCAGCATGCTTATACTCATCTCAAAGCATATCAACAATGCATGTGCAGGAGCTACAATCACAAGGTCATCCCCTGCAACTTCAAAATTGGTGACCTAGTCCTCAAAGAAAATCCAAGAAATCAGCAAGATCGAGAAAAGAAAGGGAAATTTGAACCTAACTGGTTGGGTCGCTATGTTATCATATCAGTCTATGGATCAGGTGCCTATCAGCTAACAACTTCAGAAGGAGATGTGCTCGACGAACCAACTAACAGCATTCATCTGAAAAAGTACTACACTTAAGAAGCCTAGTGCACGGAAAAAGCCAAAAAAAAAAATCAAAAAATCCAAAAAAAGCAATAACATAAAGTATAATAAAAACAAATGGTGAAAACCTGGTAAACAGGCGCTCTTGTGAAAGAATGGCTGCTCCTCTATCTATCTCCATACCATTTTATCTGTACAAACACTATCGGCCATCGCCCGACACTTAGCAAATATCCATTCAGGACATACTTAGCGTAGTCACTATCCTGGTTTATCCATATATATCCTCTTACCACAAATCCACCATGGCTTGGAAATCACTGTACATATTCACATCAAGAGGCACACTCGGCTAGGGGCATTCCAATCGTCTAAATATTGCAAACATTCAAGACATCAAAGCTATTTGCAAAACTCAAAAGCATGACATCCAACAACCAAAAACTACGCTTCATCGCAAAACAAAACAATTCACAAAAATACCAAGGACAGATGATTTTCTAAAGTACTAAATGTTGCATTATCGCATAAAAATATTGACTAGTTTTGCATTTTGAACTTTTTGAATTATTGGATTCTCTTCCTTTTCTCACTAAATGCTTCAAAGCTAGAGATCATAAGGAACTTCCAATATTTTCTTAGTCTTCTGTCTGGGAGGCAATCACTTGTATTGTGTGAATACTTGCCTCGAGATGTGATACATCGAATATCACTGAAGGCCTGATTCCACTTCATGCATACAAATGATTTAATCTTGTCTGTTTATGCAATACGCACTCAGGTCATCCTGGTTCAATTATACCTTGATGCTTGTGCTATCTTGCAAAATCAAATATCATGTAAATTTTTCTCAGGTCATTATGGTTCAATTATACCATTATGCTTGTATAAATTTTCAACATATCCTAAACAAATCAATGCTCAATGATGATACCTCCAAAGAAAGCAAACAACATATGGCTATATCGGATGGCAAATACAGAATGAGGATGCTACCAAAAACATAATTGCATATCATTTTACAATTAATTGCATATCATTTTACAATTAGCTGCATATCATTTTACGATTAATCACATATCATTTTAACGTAGTTGCATATCATTTTACATTTAGTTGCATATCAAATCATACATCTCATTTTCAAGATACGTCTCACAGCATATAAAAGCATACATCCTGCATCATACATTATATCATATCTTTAAGCATTGAATCATCATAAATAAATAACCCACATCACATGCATCCATATAAACACACCACATGATCAAAGAAAATGGTGTCGTATATATATATATATATATATATATATATATATATATATATATATATATATATATATATATATATATATATATATATATATATATATATATCTCAAAAATGATCAAAATGTACAAAATGTATCAACACCGTGTCCAGTACAAAGACTACAAATGATCAAAAATACAACAGAGACCACGTCTCTCAAATATGACTATCCCCTGACGGAGACGGTCTAGCTCCAGATGTCCCCGCCCCTGGATCTCTAGGAGGGTCCTGTCTCGATGGCCCTGTAACACCTCGGCTCTCAGACCGCGACCCAGTATCTTGAGATCGACTAGATCTTGACTGTGCAAAGCTCTGTACTCGACGATCCTTGGGTACCACTACCTCATAGTGCCGCCGATAGTACTCTGCCTCCTGAGCTCTCAATGCTAGCTCTCTCAGGGTGTCTCTCATCGGGCCACCCGCCGCTGCTCTTTCCATACTAGATACCAACTCCTCCGCTCGCCCTCTCCGCTCTATCTCCGTATCTTGCTTAGTAGTCAACTACGCAATCTGTCGCTGATATGTCAAAACCTATGCCTGCAGCTGTTGTACAGTCACCTATAGGGTCCGAATCTGAGCATCCTCAACATGTGTAGGGACCCGAACCCGTAGCGGTACCTGTGCAGGGGCAACCCCTCCCACTCTGCCTGTCCTTGGTGTTGGGGGTGGGAGCACATATGTCCTCCTCCTTTACGCTGGTTGCCTCGCCTCATCAGTATCCCCCACTGCAGCTAACACCTCCCCCACTCTCCCCTCTCCACCGGCTCCAATAGCCAATCCACCTCTCCCCCTGTCTATCACCCCCTGTCTCACCCCTCTCTCCACACCCTCTCCTCCCTCTCCTCCCTCTCTCTCCATGTCTCCCTCTGACTCCTCTCCCTCCTCCTCCTCCTCCATCCTCTCCATCATCATCATCATCTCCCTCTCCCTCCTCATCATCAGAATCAAAAGTTGGCCGCATCTCCTCTGGATCCGATATCCTGGCCACCGCCCGTGCAGCAAACAATCTAGCAAACTCATCGGTCATGCCCGCATCCAGAATCTCTGGGGCATAATCCCATATCTGCCCCACCAACCTGACAAACTCCTCCACCGCCACTGTGCTATCAATGGTCGGGCCCCAATCGGCTACATCCTTCCTCCGCCGTGCATATAGGCAAGCTCCATGCGGAATACCCTGCTGGCGACCAAACTGTTTCAAAACTCAGGTCACCACAAACCTCTCTATAACAAATGGGGTCCTCCCAATCAGGCATCTGGTCATAAAAACAAAGGGCATCTCCAGCCCGTCCTCTGCCCACACCTCGCATCCTGTATATGGTCGCCATGTGACCGTATCAATATCATCGAGTACTCTCCTCCAATGCTCTAGCTTGCCCAGCTTGCGCTGGACAACTAGACCCCTGTATCCATAGGCATATGCCGCTCCAACGAGCCTGTCCCTGTCTGCTAGTGGCCTCGACGCTGGAATGTGCTCCCAGCACCATACCTATAATAGTGTCAGGTCAGCTGACAAACTGCCGTAACCAAGGTATACCACCTCATGTAAGCCCCTGTACAGATGGGCCAGCATAACTGATCCCCATGAAAACCTCCGGCCCTGTGTGACCATCTCCTCCAATACTAGCCCCCATCCCACAGAGAATCCCTTTGACCTACGATCAGGACAAAGGAATCCACCAATAAACCCTGCTAATACAGATGGAAGTGGTGCGTAATCCAAGTTTAAGAACTCCTACCATGGGATCTCATAACCGCAGACCGTCTCATCATCGAAAATATGGTGAAGAGCCTCTATACCACCCTCCTCCAACTGCTCATACGGTAGTAGTGCACCTACTACGGGAATCCGCAGGATCCTGTAACAGTCCTCTGGTGTGACTGTCATCTCTCCAGTAGCAAAATGAAAGGTGTTCGTGTCACTATGCCACCTCTCTACCAATGTTTTTCAGTAGCCCCCGGTTCACAGTGAACCGAGGCATATCTAATAGGGAGGTCAACCCACATCTCTCGATGATATCCAGATCAGCTTGGGTCAACCGCGATATCAATGACCACGGTCTCGAAAATCTCTCTCGCAACTGAACCACACCCAATCGCTCCTGTCAACAAGCACAACAAATCCAATATCAGTTTCCACATCAAAACAATGATATCAAAATCAAACTCACATCAACAAAATGAAACAATTTTCTCATCTACATCAAGTTCAAAATCCTACCATATCAACTTGTAAAACAACTTAAGTTCTCAGAAACCATATCAAAACTTGTAACACAACTCAAGTCTCCACAATCACATAAACTTGTAAAACAACTCAAGTTTCCCACCCATATTAGCTTGTAACACAACTCAAGTTTCCAACCCATATCAGCTTGTAACACAAATCAGGCTTCACACATTGAACTTCCAACAGGGTACGCAAATAAATCATATTTTGATCAAAACGTCACATTGATATCTATACATAACTTGATATATCGCAAATCAAAACAAGTTATATCGACACTCATATTGGACAAATCCATAAAATCATGATAGCATGACACAACAAATTTACAAACCACCTCATCTTGCAAAAATTTTCCAGATGCGCTAAAACAGACTCCCGCTGCACTAAAATTCTCCCACGCGCTAGGCTGTTTTTCCTACGCGCTAATCTATTCACCCAATGCGCTAGACTGACTCTATGCGCTAAATCTTTCCTCCCATGCGCCACCTAAACTACCCTATGCGCTAAACCCTACCCACGCGCTAATCTATACCTCCTGGGCGCTACCTGTTTGACCCTATGCACTAGGTTAACCCTATGCGCTAAACCCCCTTACCCATGCGAACCCCTGTGACCCCTATGCGCTAGGTCTACCCTACGTGCTAACCTACTGACCTGATGCGCTACCGGACTATCACCATGCGCTATTTTACGTCTATGCGCTAAACTATGTTTCCTATGCGCTACCCTATTTTATTTCGGACGCGACCCTACAATTCGACTTGATGCGCTACCTAAAACTTCATATGCGCTAATCTATGACTTTGACGCACTAAAACGCTAAAACCAACTTTTAAAAATCAAACAACGACTAAAAACGACCAAATCAAAACTCAAAAGAGGGTCAAAAATGTTGACTTACTGGTGGTCCATACGCTGCAGGTCTCCGATACCTCCGAACGCACTCGAAATGGTGTCTGGAATACAGAATAGGCATTTTCTCTATAGACCAAATTCTCTTTCTCCAAAGTCAACAATGAACAAATGAATCTAATTAAACCACTTTTCCCCTTTTCTAGGAGGGAAAATGAAGTTAGGGTTAGCCAAACGGACATGTACTATGGTCACGGTCTCCCCTATACCCTACACGTTGTACATTATCGGGAGATGAATCAATTTACACACATTTTACATCAACGAAATCCTACACACCACACACAACTCATCAAATTAAATCAAAAAAATTTAAAATATTGATTCATCTCCCGAGAGGGCATCACCATCAAATATCGAATCTGGGGCATCACACATCAAATCAAATCTGGGGCACGACTTGCAAATCAAAAGAGCAACACATAAATGGCATTTGATCATAAATTACGATAATGCATCATTTTCTTTGAAATAACATGTGCACACACGTCACTTCAAAGAGGGGCAAAATGTAGACGTATAAAAATGACCATATTCCTAAATGAATATTTTATGTTCATTTCTCTATTTAATTAAATCCAATTTAATTAAATTACTCGCATTCCTCTATTTAATTAAGTAAATTACTCAATTTATTTAAATTAAATTCACCATACCCATTTAATGAATAAATCATTTTATTCAATTAAATTCCCCCTATCCACTTTTAATTAAATTCAAATTTAATTAAATAGTTATCCTAAATTGAATAAATCTAATTTATTTAATTTCCCCAAATTGCAACCAAATTGAATGAAATTCTTTATTTCAATTAAATCCTATTATCCCTCCATCCACTTGCAAAATCCTACATCTCTCACTTGCCTTCCTAAACCCCTTTCTAATCCCTTCTAGACTCTTCTAATCGCTTCTAATTAGCCTAACCCATCTTCTAAACTTTGTCAGATCCCTAGGTAAAGGGAAGTCACTTCTCAAATCCTCAAAGTCTTTGATAACCATTAAATGCTTCAAGTCTTCAACCACTTAATTCCCCAAAGTCTTCAATAACCATTAATGGTTAACTCAAACCCTCTTACATGGTTAAAGAATTTCTTTTAACTCAACCTTCATCCAACCCAAGGGTCTCATCAGGCCTTTAATGCTTTGACCATGATTATCTCTTAATCATTTGCACAAGGGTTTATCCTTGGATTAACTCTTAATCCAATGGGTAAGCCTAACTTAAGCTTAACCCTTATCTCTAGATAACCATAAGGTCTTCTCAGACATTTAATGCCTCCAACCCCTTCTCTCAACCCAACCCTATGTTGACATTTGTCACCATTTCATTGGTGCCAATTGCAAACATGGATCCCCAACTTTCAAACTCAACCCTTGATCAACTCTTTCAATCCTGACCATCCATTGCCCTGTTTTTGCTATAAATAGAGCTCTCATTCCTCCATTTTGAGAGATCCTCCAAATTTGTAGTATCATACTTATGCTCAAATACATTCAAGCTTTCATATATCATTTTTATGCTCATCATTTTAGCCTCTCTTTTCAATAGGAATTAGTATAAATATGCATGTTTAGAATACTTTCTTTATCATTTAGCTCAATCATAGACTGAATATATCATGTTAGGATAGTACTCATACTAACCTTGTCAATCTCATCATCTAGTTTATTGCATTTCTAAGATCATGCATAGCTTAGGATGCATTTCATTCTAAAATCTATCAAAAGCATCCCTCGTTCTTGCATTTGTCATCCCTAAACCATTTTGCTCAGTGATCTGAGAGAAAAACATTGGTTTGAGGGACATTGGAAGATATAGAACCATGGGACCCACCTTGGGAAGCTAAGTTATACTTTATGACTCCATAGCTTGCACCAAGAAGTCCTCTGTGTGTGTGTGGACAAGTCTTTTAGAATATTTTCACATATTGAGTTCTATCGACCCGTTTTTCCCGCATACAGTTACCATTCAATAATCCAGTGCTAAAAACTTAACCAACTTTCAAGAATAAGGTAAATTGAAGACAGTCAATTGATGTCTTCCCGATTGTATGTGCATTTACTTACAACTTACAAAACTATATCTTTACATAAATTGAATTCAAGACTCACCATTGTAAAAATAAAACATCAACCCTTTGTTCGTCTATATGTAAAATTTTATCAACTAAGAGACTTTTTATGTCCATGATAATTGATCAACCCATATAGGGGAAATTTATAAGGGTTGAGGACTAAATAGTATATCCAAAATACTATCAAATAAGAGAATTTTTTTCCATGATAAATGATCAACTCATATAGGAAAATTTTTAAAGAACTAGGAGAGTTTCTATGTCCTCGATAACTAATCAACCCATATAGGGAAAAATTGTAAGACTTGAGGACTAAGTTAGAATTTTGCCTTGACAAAAAATTAATGTTCTATAGTAGTAACTTATTAACTCAAATTTTTGATCTAAGAGTAGAGCAACATCAAGCTCATAAAACAAAAAGAACATTAGTTCCATATTGTGAACAAATTTCAACCAGATGAGAAATATTTATGTGTGTAGGCATAGTCTTGAAACCACAATATAACCAAGTACATGTAAGTTATTTTTCAAGTTCACAAAGGATAGCATAACTAGAAAAGAAAATGTGTGGTGAGTTTGAAGCAACCCCGTAACCTAGTGTGTATCCAAACTTTATCTCAAGTCATATCTTACCAAGAGGACAAAAAACATCATGTGGATACATTTACTTAGCCTCATAGCCACAAACACCCTTGCTAACCATATCAATTGACAAGTACCCTTTCCCTTCATGAAGTGTTCCAATTGGGAGAAATTTTGAGGAGAGGTGAAGAGACGGTGGTGATAAAGGCTGAAAAAGGCTGAAGAATCAATATGAAGCCAATATAAAATTCTAAGTATTTATGATTAAGAAAACAAATGGAAGTTACAAAGCTGAGAGAACATGGGAACAATATTACTACCCTTGTAACAGGTTGTGGACTACACATATAATCTGGAACATTTTGAAAGGTAAATAAACTTTTAAGATACGTTTTGTTTCAATATCCATACACAAAACACAATAGTTATTTACTATTTAAAAGGACAACTTGATAGACTAATCTTATAATTCTATCGGTTAGACAAGATAATTTGAGGCGGTGACATCCTTTTATTTACACATCATTTCTGTGGTAAGACATGTTTCGAGATTCAAGAATCAGTTTACAAATATACCAAACAAAAATAAGTTGTTATAGTGTAAGTTGTTCTGTGTCAATCATTGATGCTCATGAATTGAATCCCAATATAAATTAAAGATAATATAGCTTACAACTTAAACACAAAACAACATAATTTGCAAGATAAACTGGGAAACCCTATTAAAATCATGACGTCAAAACACAACTAAAAAGACAATGAGCTCGATCATGTACAAGAAAAAGCCCTCTCAGTGTTCATTCTATTTTGTGCAAGAAGTATTTGGGGTTTTAATATGCACAAAAGAATTTGAGAATGTATACGTACAATGCAAGCCAGGAGAAAAACAACGGTGAATTTTCTAAAGCTTGAATCAAACCCAGGTCGACACTTGGAATTGCCTCAACCTGCAAAATGTAAATGTAAAAAAATGCAAAATGTAAATCAGATTTGCAGTGAAAAAATAGATAACACAATTGCAATGGAAAGAGATCATAACTTACCCAATCTCAAAAACTTCGAAAAACGCTCATCATGTCCCTGCTTCCTCCAAATTTTTGCACCATGCCCATGTATAATGAAGGTGAGCGTAAATTAGTTTGTTTTTTTAAATATCCCATTTGTGTCGAAATTCCAACGAGGACTTCCGACGAACACCATTATCATCGGAATTCCCACAAACGCGGACATGGTTTAAAAAAATAGGAAATTTGACACAAATTGTGTTGTAAAATACGACAAAGCAAAAGAAATCCTAGAGTTCGTCGGAAATCTTTGTCGAAAAATGCACCCTAATGAGTAAGTGACAAAACCTATAGATTGAGAGGAGGTAAGGTTTGTTGTAGACACCCAAAAGTTGCACAACAAATTAAGTGAGTTTTATTCATTTAATTATCCTTAATTAGCCTATCAATCAAATTAAAGATTTAATTAATATTTCCCTTCTTCTATCATAACCATTTAATTAAATTTACATTTAATTAAAATCCCCCTTCTAACCATTTAATTAAATTTACATTTAATTAACATCCCCCTTCTAACCATTTAATTAAATTTACATTTAATTAACATCCCCCTTCTAACCATTTAATTAAAATCCTCCTTCTAACCATTTAATTAAATTTACATATAATTAAAATCTCCCTTCTAACCATTTTTAATTAAATTTACATTTAATTAAACCCCCTAGCCCATTTAATTAAAAGCACCCACTTGCAAAATTAAAAGTCACATTTAAATAAATCAATATTCATTTAAATCTATCAAATACAAGTTGCAACCAAAATTAAAATAAATTAATTTGATTTTAATTTTTTTTTAAATTCCCACCCACTTGCAAAATCCTACATCTCCCACTTGCCTCCTAAACCTCTTCTAGAGCCTTCTAGATTTTTCTAATCTTATTTTAATTAACCTAATCCATCTCTTAAACATTTGCACATTCCTTAAGAGAAGTAACTTCTCAAAAATGTCTCAAAGTCTTTGAAATGCATTAAAGGCTTTATGTCCTCAACAAGTTAACCTTGTTGGCATTTCAGTAGAAAGACAAATTGTTGGCATTTCAATAAGGATATTGAGAAGGTTGTTGAAGATTATTGATATAACTGAAGAAGGATGATAATTGTCTTAATAATATTATTTTGTCATTGATGTCAAGAGATTGATTTTCTAATTCAGTATGATGTTGACATATCTTAAGAAGTATGTTTTGATGAGTATTAAGAAGTTGGTAAGAGACACCGAAAGAATATGATAGTAAAGGGGAGTAATAAGTTATTTAATGGGCAACTACTACCGAGTTAGACAATGATGAGATCATGTTTTTTTATTGTTTTGATATCCTGTATATGTTGTTTAATACTGTACTAAGTCACCGAGCAAAGGAACCTAGTCGGTAAACCCTAAGGTTATCGATGTCGGTAAATGAAGACAGAATGTCTACCGAGTGAAGTTCAGTGTTAACCAAGTAACAACTGAGTTATAACAGATTGTATTGGATGAATACAAGCATTATTTAATGAAGGACAATGATGAGTTGGAGTTGATTAAATGATTGGTATGCCGCACATGAAGTTTGTTAAGGATCTGTGGCAATAGAAGATCGGTAGGAAGATCTAAAGCTCAGATTAAACCGCAATAACCTTGTGCATGTTCCAAGAAAGGAATGCAAGTCCCAAGGCAAGGTAAAACATTTTCAGATTGAAGGATACATTGAACTTGGTCAAGTATGAAGATCTGATGGCTAAGATTAATCATGGGAAATGTGATCAAAAGAGATTAATCAGTGAGAATTGTTTATAAATAAGGAATTGTTGATAAACAATGGAGGCGGGCAAATTGTAAGCACAGTGATGCTACAGTAATATTTACCGAGCATAGAAGCTTGGAGATCTAATTGATTAATAGATTGGAAAGCCCAGCAAGCCCATCAAGGGACAAGATAAGTCTTATGACAAGATTGTTTTGAACAAATAAGAATCTGCTTTAGCATTTCAGATGCAAAGTTGCAGATATATTTTGTTACTATTGTTTATTCTGTAAGTGACAGAAAATCTCTTAACCGAGTGGACTTAACAGTCTTATTTGTAAATCCTCTAACAAGGTGACATTCTAAATGAGTGTTTGAAATCCTTTGACAAGGTCACTTCTAACAAAGTGCAAGATCCTAACAGATCCAAGGGAAATCCCTTAACTGGGTCACATCTAGCAATGTGTTTGTAATCTTTAACAGGATTTGCTTTTAACCAAGCATATTCTAGAAGAGTACTTTTCTTAGTGGGTCCAAAATCCCACAGTGGTTTTTCCCTATTTGGGTTTCCACTTTAAATCTAGTGTTATATGTGTTGTGATGATTATATGTTCATGAGTTTAAATGTTTTACAGTTTTAGCTATTTTCTATAGTATATGCTACCAAGGTTGAATCTGTTGGATACATTGAAGATTAAGTTTGTATGATTCACCCCCCCCCCTCCCCTCTCATCCTATTATCTATTGACTTAGAGCTTTACTATTGGCATCTATACTTAACAATTGGTATCAGAGCTTTGGACTCCAGAAAGAAAAGTTTAAAGGCACTTGAGGCAAAGATCCAAACATGTATAAAAGGGATGCACCAAAGTTGAACAAGTCAAGTTTCTCTACATGGCAGAAAAGGATGAAGCTGTACTTATCAAGAATTGGAGAATATGCTACATATTATCTGGAAAATGATTACATTGCACCAAGCACCTACCCAATGACAATGGAAGAGATAAAGGCAAAGCAAGAACATACTCAAGCTATGATTGAAATAACATTAGCATTGATCGACTCAGAGTTTAATGATCTAGAAGGTTGTAATGATGCAAAGGCAATGTGGACTAAGCTCATATCTGTGTATGGTGGTGATGAACATGTCCAAAGAGCAAAGGTAGATAGTCTAAGAGGACAACTTGAATCCATGAGAATGAATGAAGGGGAAAACATAACATAATACATTACAAGGTTGAAAGAGATTGTTAATCAAATTAAAGGAGTAGGTGGAACTATTGAAGAAAAAGATGTAACAAGTAAGTTATTGAGAACCCCATTACCTTTTTATGCTATTCGAGTCTCTACAATCAATGAATTAAGGTTTGTACCAAACATGTCAGTTTCCTTGGATGCTACTATCGGTAAGCTACATGCATTTGAGTTAAGTAATTTTGATAACAGTGGGTCTTCGGTAAATAAAGTTGAATCTGCATTTAGTTCTTTTCATCTTGGTGAATCTAATGATTATAATGATAGAACGAGTAAGTATTCTGAAGGAAATTACAGTGAGTAAGTATTCTAAAGGAAATTACAGTGGAGCAAGTGAAAGATTTCGTAAAAACATGGAAGAAGTACACAAACTGTATGAGGAAATCAAAAAGCAAGAAGAGTTTGAAGCACTATCGGCCAGGAGGTTACTGAGAGGCAAAGGTAAGTATAAAGGGAAGCTACCTTTGAAATGTCTCAATTGTGATAAAATAGGACATATGGCTTCTAACTGTCCTAACAGAGAATCTAGTGAAAAGAGAGATTACCGAGAAGATAGACAGAAAGACAATCACTACAAAGGTCACCGAGACTTCAGAAGGAGAGATAGAAAGACATGCCTAGTTGCTGATGAGGAATCCTATGATGATAAATCTGATGAAACTGAAACAGAGGAAGTTGTTTATGTGGCTATTAAAGATGGATCAGATGAAGAAAGGTATGAGGAAAAATCCCTAGTATCTCACATAAACACTAATGATTCTTGGATTATAGATAGTGGATGCTCTCATCACATGACAGGTGATAAACACAAGTTTGTAAAACTTGAAGATTATGATGGAGGTTATGTAAGATTTGGCAATGATGCTCCATGTTCGGTAAAAGGTAAAAGATCCATCACACTTCTTGACAATGCTAAATATAATGATGTATATTGGGTTGAAGGATTGAAATAGAATTTGTTAAGTGTAGCACAGCTAAACAATACAGGCTACCGAATAGAATTTCAGAAAGGAATTGTCAAAGTTCATGACAAACATGGAAAGTTAGCTGCTACCGAGACTCAAACAAGAGGTAATACATTTCATCTTGACTCAACTCGGAACAAATGTCTATGCTAAAATAGAAGAAACTTGGTTATGGCATAAAAGATTTTGTCATGTTAATTTTGATAATCTGATCAAAATAAGTAAGAAGCATTGTGTAAGAGGTCTACTGAGTTTGGAAAAACCTGAGAATGTTATGTGCCGAGGATGCCAAATGGGTAAGATGACAAGATCAAGCTTTACAAGTAAGTCCTACACCTCTAAAGGAATTTTAGATCTTGTACACATTGATCTTTGTGGTCCCATGAAAGTTCAGAGTTATTATGGTGATAAATATTTCATATTATTTGTGGATGATTACTCAAGGGTGATGTCAATAATGTTTTTAAAAGAAAAATCAGAAGCTTTTCAAATGTTTAAATGGTACAAGGTAAGAGTTGAAAATAAAATAGGAAGACAGTTGAAATGTCTCAGATCTGATAGAGGAGGAGAGTTCACTTCTAATGAATTTAACTTATACTGCAATGATCATGGAATAAAAAGGCAAGTATCTGCACCAAGAACTCCACAGCAAAATGGGATAGCTGAGAGAAAAAATAGATCTATTGTAGATTGTGTCAGAACCCTGATGATTGAAAAGAAGGTACCTCAAACATTCTGGAGAGAAGCAATAAGCACTGCAGTCTACACCCTGAACCGAGTACAACTGAAGAAAGGAACTATGAAGACACCATATGAAATCTGGTATGACAAGAAACCAAATATAAGTTACTTTAAAAATTTTGGAAGTAGATGCTATGTTCATAAAGATGATAGAAATGGGAAGTTTGATCAGAAAAGCGAGGAAGGAATATTTCTTGGTTATTCTTCTAGAAGTAAAGCATTCAAATGTCTGATCAAATCATCTAACAAAATAGTGGAAAGTGCAAATGTGAAAATTGATGAATTTGCAGAAAGAAATGATGAAGGAAATTCCAAAGAACCAGAGAATTATGAAGAATTTGTATATGTTCAACCAAGAAGTCCTACCGAGAAAACTGCTGAAGAACCTGAAGATTGTATTCAGTAACCGAGTGATGAAGAAGATCATACAAAGCCTACCGAGCCTATATTAGCCAAATATGTCAGAAGAAATCATGCATCAAGTCAAATTATAGGAGATAAGGATGATCCAGTAATGACAAGGAACAAACTGAGATAGAACACATGTCTGATATCTGAATTTGAACCAAGAATAGTAAAAGAGGCATTTAACAATGAAGATTGGGTAAGTGCTATGACAGAAGAAATTGATCAAATCAAAAAGAATGAAACATGGACATTGGTTCCAAGACCAAAGGACAAAAATATAATCGGTATAAAATGGATTTTTAGAAACAAGTTAAATGAAAAAGGTGAGGTCATTCGGAACAAAGCAAGACTAGTTTGTAAAGGTTATGCTCAAGAAGAAGGAATAGATTATGGTGAGACTTTTGTACCTGTGGCTAGACTTGAGGGAGTAAGAACATTGTTAGCATATGTTGCTTTCAAGAATTTCAAGGTATATCAGATGGATGTTAAATCTGCATTTTTGAATGGTATATTAGAAGAAGAAGTATACATTGAACAACCTGAAAGATTTGTTGAAGACAAGAATAAAGATCAGGTATGTAAGTTGAACAAAGCTTTATATGGTCTAAAGCAAGCACCTAGAGCATGGTATGAAAGATTGCACTCTTACTTAATCAAGATTGGTTTTATAAGAACAAGTGAGAACAACAACATGTATATGAAGAATGATGAAAACAACGGTATATTGCTTTCAGCCATATTTGTTGATGGTATTATTTTTTGTGGAAATGATTCTCAAAGCAAGAACTTTGGAAATGAAATGTGCAAAGAATTTGAGATGTCATTAATTGGTGAGATAAAGTGTTTCATAGGTCTACAAATACTGCAAATGAAGAATGAGATCTTCATTACTCAATCCAAGTACATAAAGGAAATCCTAAAGAAATTTGGAATGGAGGATTCTAAACCAGTAAGTACTCCTATGACTACCAACTGTAAATTGTCAAAGAATGATGAATCTGCATCTGTTGATTAGACACTTTACTGATCTATGATTGGAAAGTTGCAATATGTTGTTCACAACAGACTGGATATAGCACATGCAGTAGGTATAGCTGCAATATTTTCTGCAGATCCTAAAGAAACCCATATGACAGCAATAAAGAGAATTTTTAGATATCTGAGAGGCACTGAAGATTATGGCCTAGTATATGAAAAGAGGAATGATTTTGATTTGAAAGTTTATACAGATGCTGATTGGGCAAGAAACATTGATGACCAGAAAAGCACAAGTGGTGGAGCTTTCTTCTTAGGAAGAAGACTTGTAAGTTGGCTTAGCAAGAAACAAGGATGCATTTCATAGTCAACAGTTGAAGCTGAATATGTCACTGCAGCATTGAATTGTACCAACATAACATGGATCAAACAACTGTTGGAAGGTATAAATGAAATGGTTACCGAGCCAGTAACTATATTTTGTGACAACACTAGTGCCATTAACATTTCAAAGAATATGGTAATGCACTCTAAGACAAAGCATATATCTATAAAATATCATTATCTCAAAGAAGAAGTTCAAGAGAAGAATGTTATACTGGAATATATCAGTTCAAAGGAGAAAATTGCAGACATCTTCACCAAGCCACTACCTAAAGACACTTTTGAGTATCTTAGAAGCAA
The DNA here is from genome assembly GCF_030272615.1 of Cryptomeria japonica. Lineage (NCBI taxonomy): Eukaryota > Viridiplantae > Streptophyta > Pinopsida > Cupressales > Cupressaceae > Cryptomeria > Cryptomeria japonica. The sequence goes on along the minus strand of NC_081408.1, from coordinate 437,609 downwards.
GTTAGGGGTCCTACCCCTATCTTCTATTCACTGACAGAGTTTGATGATAGCATCAATTAAGTGAATCTATAGAATATTATTTGTGGATTGATGTTGATTTACGCACTTTAGGAGTCTTTTCTAAATGTGTGTAGGAAATTTTGAATAGAGACCAGTTGCTCTAACTGAGTTCTAAATGTTACAGTAAGGCAATAACTTCAGAGCAAAAGGAACCCAGATTTTTTTTATTTTTGGCATTCTTGTCAAAGGGGGAGAAGACTAAATGATGACTAAATGATGACTAAATGAAGTAAAGGGAGAAGACTAAATGGAGAAGATAACAGAAATCTACTGAATGGGGGAGAAGACTTCAAAAAGGATTTCAGAATGAAGAAGTTGATACAGCAATCTGAATCAAGTTGGTTTTATCAAGTTGGTTTTACCAACAATGCCAAAGGGGGAGATTGTTGGCATTTCAGTAGAAAGACAGATTGTTGGCATTTCAATAAGGATATTGAGAAGGTTGTTGAAGATTATTGATATAACTGAAGAAGGATGATAACTGTCTTAATAATATTATTTTGTCATTGATGTCAAGAGATTGATTTTCTGATTCAGTATGATGTTGCCATATCTTAAGAAGTATGTTTTGATGAGTATTAAGCAGTCGGTAAGAGACACCGAAAGAATGTGATAATAAAGGGGAGTAATAAGTTATTCAATGGGCAACTACTACCGAGTTAGACAATGATGAGATCATGTTTTTTTGATTGTTTTGATATCCTATATATGTTGTTTAATACTGTACTAACTCACCGAGTAAAGGAACCTAGTCGGTAAACCCTAAGGTTATCGATGTCGGTAAATGAAGACAAAATGTCTACCGAGTGAAGTTCAGTGTTAACCGAGTAACAACCGAGCTATAACAAATTGTATTGGATGAATACAAGCATTATTTAATGAAGGACAATGATGAGTTGGAGTTGATTAAATGATTGGTATGTTGCACATGAAGTTTGTTAAGGGTCTATGGCAATAGAAGATCGGTAGGAAGATCTACAGCTCAAATTGAACCGTAATAACCTTGTGCAAGTTCCAAGAAAGGAATGCAAGTCCCAAGGCAAGGTAAAACATTTTTAGATCGAAGGATACATTGAACCTGGTCAAGTATGAAGATCTTATGGCTAAGATTGATCATGGGAAATGTGATCAAAGGAGATTAAGCGGTGAGAATTGTTTATAAATAAAGAATTCTTGATAAACAATGGAGGCGGGCAAATTGTAAGCACAGTGATGCTACAGTAATATTTACCGAGCACAAAAGCTTGGAGATTTGATTGATGAACAGATTGGAAAGCCCAGCAAGCCCATCAAGGGACAAGATAAGTCTTATGACAAGATTGTTTTGAGCAAATAAGAATCTACTTTAGCATTTCAGATGCAAAGTTGCAGATATATTTTGTTACTATTGTTTATTCTATAAGTGATAGAAAATATCTTAACCGAGTGGACTTAATAGTCTTATTTGTAAATCCTCTAACAAGGTGACATTCTAAATGAGTGTTTGAAATCCTTTGACAAGGTCACTTCTAACAAAGTGCAAGATCCTAACAGATCTAAGGGAAATCCCTTAACCGGGTCACATCTAGCAATGTGTTTGTAATCTTTAACAGGATTTGCTTTTAATTGAGCATACTCTCGAAGAGTACATTTCTTAGTGGGTCCAAAATCCCACGGTGGTTTTTCCCTATTTGAGTTTCCACGTTAAATCTGGTGTTATATGTGTTGTGATGATTATATGTTCATGAGTTTAAATGTTTTATAGTTTTAGCTATTTTCTGTAGTATATGCTACCGAGGTTGAATCTATTGGATATATTGAAGATTAAGTTTGTATGATTCACCCCCCCCATCTCATCCTATTATCTATTGACTTAGAGCTTTACTATTGGCATATGTACTTAACAAACCTTTAGAGTCTTCCAAACCATTAATGGTTAACTCAACCCTTCCCACATGGTTAGATATTTTCACTCTAAATTAACCCTCATCTAACCCAAGGGTCTCATCAAGCACTTGTGTCTTTGACCATAGTTATCCTATTAACCCTTGCATAAGAGTTTACCCCTTGGGTAAAAGCTTTATCCAATGGATATCTCTAACCTAACCTTAACCCTTACCTCCTAAGATAACCTCCATGTCTTCTCAGGCATTTAATGCCTCTTACATCTCCTCTCAAGCAACCTCTTGTTGACAATTGTCACCATTTCATTGGTGAAAATTGTAAACATGGATTGAGTGGCTTTCAATCCTAGCCCTTGTTGAGATTATTCAATCTCAACCCTTCATTGCCCTGTTTTCCCTATAAATAGAGCTCTCATTCTTCATTTTTCATATATCCAAATCTTTGTGCATCAAGCTTATAGTCTCATTTCATCAAACATTGTTAACCTCTCTTTGATAATAATAATTAGATCATTTCAACTAAAGGATATGGAGGAGAAAAGACTTATTAATAAACTGTCAGAAATTAATCTTTTCGACACGATTTGGCACAGATGAGTATGTAGTTTTCAAATCATGACGAATCGTGTGACCGATATTTTAGGCCAGTCTCTAAGATCTGTTTTATTTAAAACAAGTCACTTGCCTTCATTATTTGCCCAATTGGGTAAGTAGAAGATTAGCACAGGCGACATTTCTTGTTCCTGACTCTGTGAATTCTCAGCTCTGCATGAAAGGTGAGCGCAAGTTCTTCCTCTTTTCTCGTTGATTTTCATAAATTGAGAGTGTTATTTGATACTTCAATCGGTTCAGTCAATTTGTCTTGTTGTGCATTTTCTGATTGTAAAGCTAAAATGAGACTGAAAGTACCTCAAACAGACCAGAAGTCTTGGTTAGTTAGTTCCCTGCCTATCATAGGAGATACTTTCCTTCTGTCAGTAGACTTAGAGGAATTGCATGAAAGAGTGTGAAATTATGCTAGTTCCCCTTTGATGCAAAAAATTTCAGATAGTGGGTTGGTAGAAGCTACAACATTTCCTCCAGTTGTGTCATGTCCAGAACTAGTTTTGGAATGTATGAGTAGATATGATCATGTAGAGAGGTGTATAAGAAACGCAGAGGGTAAAGTTTTGCTTGCAATTAGTCGGGAGGTTGTTTCCGCCATAATGAAAATACAAGAGAATGAGCAATATGAGGATTGAACGGTATGCAAGTCGCAAGGAATTTTCTCTGAGAAGAAGTCATGTTATAGGAGTGTCATTACGAGAAATTGGTTATTGAAATTTCAAAAGGGGGGTTCAAGACTGCCAATCCCATTAACCCAAGAGCATCTGATTCAGGAAGTAAGGGACATAGTCATTTTATTACATAGAATGCGGAGAAATCAAATTGCCTTTTATTGGGAAGATTGGATGTATTTCTTTATTTAGGTCATTTTTGGCGAAAGGAGATACATAGATTGGGCAGCGTTAATTACAAAAATAATGCATCAGGGTTTAAGTTGTTTTGGGAACAAAAATTTCCATATGTCCTCTTACCTTATATATTGTTTAGCCTGCACCTGTCAATGGGTAGGTCTGTATCATGAAACTTGGCAAAATGATATGAGGATATATGAATATCACCCGCATTCGCAACAACACAAGGTCACTGAAAATTATTACAAGGTTCATAATATTTTCCTTGGTAGGTTGGTATTTGAGTTGAAAGAAGATATTCATTAGAGATTAACTAAGGAATCTATGCAGTTTATAAATATATATGGTAGCTTTTATATTCAGTTCTCTAGGTTCACTTATTTGAGGGTTGGGGGTTTTGAAGGAGAACCCTACAAATTGCCAAGATATGTCTTTGAAAAGCAAGTGTTAATTGAAGTTTGCAGGCAACTCGCTCATATAGATAAGAAATATGGGGAAGAACACCAAACAGGGGTTTCCTCTCCCATTGAACTGACACATTACATGTGTAACAGTGTCTCAGATGCTTTGAATTTTCAGTTAGAGTTCAAAAGGTTTAACTATCAGTTGTATTTTCCTCGCACTGAGTTTGATACTAAAGGATTTGCAATGACACACTTTACATTCAGGGAGAATTTTTGACATGTACCTAATCTAGAAGACTTTTGGGCAGATTGTGTGGACGAGTATGAAGTCCAAAAAAGAGCTCACCTGAGACTCACAGTGCAACAAATTAGGGATTGTGGTCTGAAGATAAACACTGCAAATATTGTGGATGATGAAAATGATTTGCTTGATCCCCAATTTGTCGATGATAGGCAGCAAGGAGTAATACCAAAGATTGACTAGAAAAAAGATGAGGAAGAACAAATTCAAACCAAGACAATCTTGGTCATTCGAAGAATAGAGAAGTGGCTTAGAAAGAAGAAACTGAGAAAAAGATCAAGGAAGAATTAAACCTCACCCATTGAGGTCTTGGTATCTAATTCTCTTGTCCCATCTTGTGCTGGAGGTTCACAGAAATAGGGAAAAGGAGGACAGAGAGCAAAGATAGTGCAAATCAAAGAGGAGACAACTTCTATCAGAGTCACCTACTCCAGAACAAGGGGCAAAAGACAATCCTTGTCTGTTGATACTTTGGTGGTTGACCTTGAGATAGATACCACCTCAATTGATCCAATTAAAGAACAACAAGGCCTGGCTGTGTTGGCATTACACACTCCAATGAGAAATTGTAGGTGATTGAAGGTATTGTCATTGATGGCAACCTTGCAATCCTATGGCACCGGCAAATAGTTTATCGGCAATGGCAAAGATGATTACTGGCATCCCAGCCGACAGGATTTTGTTTATTTCATATTTTATTTATTTGTAATATCTTTTTGTAAGCCGACAAGGCATATTGTAATAGGACTCATATATAAGTATGAGGTCTTGTAAATCATTTGATATGCGGATAGATGTGAACATGGGAAGATTATTACAAAAGTAACATGCGAATGTTAAGGCAAATTTTGGAGTAAGGTTTATGGTTATTGTACGAGCTTAAACTAGTACTGAACCAAGCATAGTAGATGTTGAACTGAAGAAGTACATTATATTGGATTTATATAATCTATTTTGTAAGTCAGTGAGACTTCCTTTTGTAATTAAGCAGTGAGCTTTAGGCAGTTGGCCTTCCTGCATGTCCAGGCCCCTATTGTAAGTAATATCCATTCATTGGCCAGTGAGTGAATATTTTCGGGTCACAAATCCCACTGAGGTTTTTCCCACACCGGGTTTCCTTGTTAAACATCTTGTATCATGGTGTGCTTTATATGTTGTCTTTATAATTCTTATTTACTGCACTAATTCTGGTTTACCAGTACACTGTTCTGAAATATAATTTACTTAATAAGTTAAGAAAATTTGTTAACCAGCAAGATACTGATTCACCCCCCCTCTCAGTATCTTTAGGATTCCTAACAAGCTGATGAGGGTAATAATCAGCAGGAACATGAAGCCTTAAATGAAGTTACTACTATGGTAGTAAGGGATGGAAAGTAAACTGGAACTGATCTAGATAAGTCTCAAGTTCCTTTAGGACTAGTATGGTTAAAAAACATGTTAAGAAGCAAGAAGAGAAACATATTTCTAGCCTTGATTCTAGTAGAAGACATGGTGAGTAAATGCCTGGGAAAAACTCCTAAAGCAAAGAAGTCCAAAACTATGTCAAAAATTAACTTTGATGCAGATAGTGGGAACTGGATTGCAGGGATTGCACGCTCATTAACAGATGAAAAGACAAAGAACCCTACAGCTCAGGATTTCACTGTTGAAAAGATAAATATTGGAACTGGTTCTCGAGCCACATATGTTCTTCACCTTAAGGCTTCAACAAAGAAGATCATAACCAGGACCTGGAAAGATGAAAAAGATAAGCATCAGATGAAAGAGATGTTATGAACAATGGAAGAATATATTGAGGCAATCAATGTTCCAAACCCTCAACCTTTATTACAGATTCCAATGTCCTTCGATCCTAAGTCCCCTGCAAATCAAAAGACTTTGGAGCAAATACAAAAATGTAGGTTGATCATAGAAACTGTGATGGAGTGATTAGAAAAGATTCAGAAGTCTGGCGCAGAGTACTTTGTTAATATAAGCAGAGTATATGATGGGGTGATGCAAGTGATTAAGGAGTTGGAAGTTGAAATCATCAATTAGAAAAATGAGGAAGCTAAATGGGTGTCAAAAGCTGCGCAGATGCAATAAGTGCAGAATTATGGGGTAATGAAGTTTTGTGCTGAAAAACCTATGGCAAGCTTGGATGATAGCATTTTGTATGTGTGCCAGAGGAACATTGAATGGAGAAATTCTCTAATAAAACAGGCTTATGAGGACTTCACGAAATTGATAAATCAACTCGTAGAATTAGTTACTTCCATGAGAAATGAGCTCGTGTGCATTGGGATAAAATGTCTGAAAGATGATGGAAGAACTCTTGAAACAATTGAGGTTATAACAAAATCATTTAAGAGAAAAATCAATTATGTGAAAGAGGATAAGGGTTTAGTTCTGGATGACCTAAGTGTGATTGCTAAGATTGAATCACTCATGTTTTATGCATCAGACATCTGGATAGTCACTCTGACAAAGGCGCACAAGTTCACAGGGAAAAAGAGGTCTGGAAGCAACGTATGGCACACATGGGATTACCTCTTAACACAATCATTCAACACTTTGTCACTGCTCATGCGGATTGGAAGAAAGAAGCAATTATCAGAATTGCATAGTGATATTTTTCGTTGATGATAGATCCTTTTCACTTGTTAGTTGTAAAAACAATTTTATTTTTATACTGGTTTCACTGACTTTGCGGGGCAGAAATTGTTGGCTTTTTGTGTTTCTCGTTATAACTATTGGCCAGGTTGTGGCTATATAACTATGTTTTTGCGACTCTAGAAAGGTCCGAAAAACTATGATTTTTCAAGCATCAAACAATATATGTTTATGTTTTGAATTCCTTGGAACTAGATTGATTGATTTATGAATGAAAATGATTATGGTGAGCAGTCTTTGAATCTATGCATTTAAAGATTGGCGATCTTTCTTAAAAAATCTGCTATGTGCATGATATCATTATTCTTATCATTCAATTCTATGTTTTCTTGAATTCATTGTGGATTGAGTTGTGTTGATCCCCCTTGCCCTGTGAGGCATGAGAGAGTATAGATCAGAATCAATACTGCATTGAACTTGCTTTTCTCTAAAGTTATGGAATGAACTTTTGAGAAACAGAGTCTATGAGCTCTTATTTAATCTTCAAAATTTTCTCTTTGTTTTGTGTTATGGCATTCCTTTGTGTTGATAGATGAATGCTAAAGCCTTTCTATGCTTTCTGGTTAAAAGCGTCTTCATTTCAATATTTTCTGTGTAGAATTCATTGCAAATCATATGAGGAGTTTCCCTCTAATGCAGAGGATGGGTTTTGATTAGTTCATCCAACTGTGGGTTTATTTGTGTCATTTCATTAAGAGGTGTACAGAAGTCATATTATCATTTAGAGAAAATAAATATTGCAATTACAAGAAAGAGACAAATTTGTTAACCAACAATTTTACATTTATGAGGAATATTATATGATCTTTGGCAAATGGAAAATGCATACTATTATTTGTTAGTCCCAACCGGTGCTAAGAGGGGAGGGGTGAATCGACACTTTACCGATTTTACAGAATTAAAACATTTTTACTCAAGTCTGCACTAACTTAATATTCATCAATACAAATAGTTATTGCAGGAGAACATGCATGCATGAAAAGATACACAATAACACTAAGATTTATCTCGTGGAAACCCAAATGGGAGAAAACCACAATGTGAGTAGAAACTCACAAAATTTGCACTCTTCTGGAGTATGCCCGGTGAGGAGAAGACATTGTTAGGTGCCACCTGGTTAAGGGATTTTCTTTAAGGTCCGTTAGTGCCTTTACCTTGTTAGAGTTAGCCTTGTTAAAGGACTTAGGATCATCAATTAAAGTCCACCCAGTTAAGGAATTTTGAGTTGCAATGGCTAGAAAGCAACAAGAAGTTGATCTGTTGGAATAGCTACAGATATCTTTATCAGATCACAATGAAACTCATATTTTGTCTACACCAGTTGTGTCTGCTCTGCACTACATAGGTTCTCTGCTCATGCCCTCGGCTCTGCACTCTGTCGGTCCTATGCTCATACCCTCGGCTCTACACTCTGCCAGTCTAATTCACACACACTCTGCTCTGCTAAATCACTTAGCACTTCCTCACTCTTCACTCTGCACTTTGGATCACCTTTCACAGGATTTTTACTTTACAAATTTTTTGATCAAAATATTTTGCATGAACTCAAAACACTTTATACTCCCTCTATCGTCACCTTCGGATGTTTCCTTAATCAATGCAATCACAAATCTTGGTAGATTTCAAATTCAAATTTTCCCTCTCTTTCTCTGTGCGCCCTGCAACAATTCCACCAACTACTCATCCCAATCTGTCACCGCATCCCCCAGAAATAGCGACTTCTAGGTCGAGTCAGTCTTTTAAATGTGAACCAAAAAATCCATAAGAAATCATGGCTTAGATACATGATGATGGAGGTTGACTTCAGTAACCTTTAGTTTGGCGTTATCACAAACTAACCAACTCACCTTTTGCCATTGCAACTTTGTAATTGATCACCACTCCTAGATTTATTGTGACCACCTATCTTCTTTCTGCTTCATCGACCTAGTGATATACCACTGTGCTCTTCACTACCGATTCATCCTTTGCTACCAATTTGCAGTACATCCATCGAGCCTCTTTTTTTGTTTGCCAATGAGCTTCCAGTTTGCATAGGACCTCAAGCCTTCTTTCCTAAGTCACCTTTTGTGACTACATCATCATCAGAATAGCCAACTTGAAGATATGAACTTAACACCGATCTTCTTGAATGACAGACCGGTTAGCTCAGTATGTCTTCCCTTGAGTTGATTGAACCTTGATCATCTATCTTTGATGCTTCTTCCATGTTTTTTTCAAGCCATCACCTTTTCTACTGAGATACACCACTCCATTGGTCAGTGTTAGTCATCAATGACAAATCTCAGCTAATATATCGGTTCATTGGATTAACCAGTTTACTCAATATCAGTGATGCCAACAATCTCCCCCTTTGGCATTCATGGAAACACTTTAGAATATGTCTTATTAGTTTCTCCTACATTTATTTTCTTCATTTCTTTCTTTATTTTTGTACCGGTCATTACTTTTGCTCTGAGTAATGGTATCTCCCCCTAACACTAGAAATACTTTGTTTCCAATAAACCACTCTAACCACATCTAGCAGCCCTCTGCTTCATCAACTTCTTCTCAACACTACTTCACACATTCAAACACTATAATAATCACCCCCTTTGATAGCAATGCCAAAGATGTAGTCCAGACACCCTATTTCACAAACTGCACTAACTTCTTTCCCTAACAGGAGTAGTTCATAATCATCAATCCAAATACATAGATTTTTCAGGAAAATCATATGGATTGATGTTGTTCTGGTCTTTACTCACCTTAGAGTATACAGGGGAATAACCCCTAGCTTACCTCTGAGATATTTAAAGGTGTCCTTCGGTAGTGGCTTGGTGAAGATATTTGTCGCCTATTCTTTTGTTGGTATATACTCCAACCTTACTTGTCTTCAACCTGTTCCCTGAGATAGTGGTATTTGATAGCTATATGCTTTGTCTTTGAATGCATCACCGGATTCTTGGATATGTTGATAGCACTAGTGTTGTCATAGTGAATCACCACAGGTTCAGTCACCTTTTCTTGGATACCTTCCAATATCTGCTTTATCCATACTACCTGTGTACAGTTGATTGTAGAAGCCACATACTTTGCCTCGGATGTAGATTGAGAGATGCAATTATGTTTCTTGCTTGTCCATGACACAATCCTATCTCCAAGAAAGAATGCACCTCCACTATTTCTCTTTATGCCATCAATATTCCTTGCCCAATCTGCATCGGTGAAAACACTTAAGTTGAAATATCCCTGTTAGTCTACACTTGCATTATGTCTATTTTGTGTCCTTTAAATTTTTCCTCCTTTGCATTTTTCTTGAATTGAACCTCTCGCTTGAACCATTCTAGAGTTCAAGGTTCAAGTTCAAGTGTGGTATCTAGTATAGTGCCTTTGTTTTAAGTAAGGTGTTAAAAGGTCTTGACGGTCATAGTTCATTGAACTTGAACCGTGAACCTTTAGAGTGGCTCAAGGTTCAAGGTTCAACATGTTAAAGCAAGTCTTGTGTAAGTCATGTTTTATAGTGAGTAAGCTTTGGCATATTCATTTGTGTTGCACTAATGTTGTTTTGAACTTGAACCTTTCAACCTCTTTTTGGAAGGGTTCAAGGTTAAATGGTTCAAAGTTTGAGAATTGATGACTTCGGAGATAAAGTGAATAAGTGTTGGCATATAGGGAATATTTTGGATTTAAAAAATGAACCTCGAGAAAATGAATTGTGATGGAAATTCGTACTTGGGAATAATCATTCCAAGCAATCATTTCAAGTAAAGGATATGCAGGAGAAAAGACTTGTTATTAATAAAATATCAAAAATTAATCTTTTTGGCATGATTTGGCAAGGATGAGTATGCAGTTTTCAAATCATGATGAATCGTGCAACCGATATTTTAGGCCAGTCCCTAAGATCTGTTTTATTTAAAATAAGTTACTTGCCTTCATTATTTTCCCAATTTGGTAAGTCGAAGATTAGTGCAGGCAACATTTCTTGTTCTTGGCTCTATGAATTTTCAGTTTTGCATGAAAGGTGAGTGCAAGTTCTTCCTCTTTTTTCATTGGTTTTCATAAATTGAAAGTGTTATTTGATACTTTTGTCAGTTCAGTCCATTCTTCCTGTTGTATATTTTTTGATTGTAAATAAAAAATGAGACTGACAATACCTCCAATAGACCAGAAGTCTTGGTTAGTTAGTTCCCTACCTGACATAGGATATACTTTTCTATCGTCAGTAGACTTAGAGGAATTCCATGAAAGAGTGCGAAATTCTGCTAGTTCCCCTTTGATGCAGAAAATTTCAGATAGTAGGTTGGTAGAAGTTACAGCATTTCCTCCAGTTATGTCATGTCCAGAACTAGTTTTGGAATGTATGAGAAGATATGATCCTGTAGTGAGGTGTATAAGAAACATAGGTGGTAAAGTTTTGCTTGCAATTAGTCGAGAGGTCATTTCTGTCGTAATGAAAATACCAGAGAAGGAGCAATATGAGGACTAGACGATATGCAACTTGCAAGGACTTTTCTCTGAGAAGAAGTCATGTTATAGGAGTGTCATTGCGAGAAATTGGTTATTGAAATTTCAAAAGGGGGATTGCAAAGATTGCACGCCCATTAACAGATGAAAAGACAGAGAGCTCTACAACTCAGGACTTCACTGTTGAAAAGATAAATATTGGAACTACTTCTCGAGCCATAGATGTTCTCCACCTTGAGGCTTCAACAAAGAAGATCATAACGAGGACCTAGAAAGATGAAAAAGATAAGCATCAGATGAAAGAGATGTTATGAAGGATGGTAGAATACATTGAGGCAATCAATGCTCTCAACCCTCAACCTGTGTCACAGATTCCAATGTCCTTTGATCCTAAGTCCCTTGCAAATCAGAAGACTTAGGAGAAAATACAAAAATGCAGGTTCATCACAGAAACTATGATGGAGTGGCTAGAAAAGATTCAGAAGTCTGGTGCAGAGTACTTTGTTAATGTAAGCAAGGTATATGATGGGGCGATGCAAGTAATGAAGGAGCTGGAAGTTGAAATCATCAATTGGAAGAAAGAGGAAGCTAAATGGGAATCAAAAGTTGCGCAGATGCGAGAAGTGCAGAATTATGGGGTAATGAATTTTCTTGCGAAAAGACCTATGGCAGGCCTTGATGACAACATTTTGTATGTGTGCCAGAGGAACATTGAATTGAGAAATTTTCAGATAAAATATGCTTATGAGGATTTTGCGAAATTGATAAATCAACTCGGAGAATTTGTTACTTCCATGAGAAATGAGCTCATGTGTATTGGGATTAAATGCCTAAAATATGATGGAAGAACCTTTGAAATGATCGAGGTTATAATAGAATCATTTAAGAGCAAAATTAATTATGTGAAAGAGGCTAAGGGTTTGATTCTGGATGACTTAAGTGTGATTGCTAAGATCGAATCACTCTTGTTTTTATGAATCGGATGTCTAGATAGTCACTCCGACAAAGTCGCACAAGTTAACAGGGAAAAAGAGGTATGGAAGCAACGTATGGCATACATGGGATTACATCATAATACAATCATTCAGCACTTTGCCACTGCTCATGCAGATTGGAAGAAAGAAGCAGTTATCAGAACTACATAGTGATATTTTCGTTGATGATAAATCATTTTTTTACTTGTTGGTTGCAAAAACAATTTTATTTTTATACTGGTTTCATTGACTTTGTGGGGCAGAAATTGTTGGCTTTCTGTGTTTCCCTTTATAAATTTTGGTTGGGTTGTGGCTATATAACAATGTTCTTGAGACTCTAGAAGGGTCCGAAAAAACTATGATTTTTCGAGCATCAAACAATATCTGTTTATGTTTTGAATTCCTTGGAACTGGATTGACTGATTTATGAATGAAAATGATTATGATGTGCAGTCTTTGAATCTATGCATTTAAAGATTGGCGATCTTTCTTTAAATAGTTTGTTATGTGCATGATATCATTATTCTTATCAGTCAATTCTATGTTTTCTTAAATTCATTGTTTTATATATTTATATATATAAAACAATGAATCTTCTAACAGATATATATATATATATATATATCTGTTAGAAGATTCATTGTGGATTGAGTTGCGTTGATCCCCCTTGCCTTGTGAGGCATGAGAGAGTATCGATCAGAATCAATACTTCATTGAACTTGTTTTGCACTAAATTTATGGAATGAACTTATGCTGAGAAACAGAGTCTGTGAGCTCTTATTTAATCTTCAGAATTTTCTCTCTATTTTATATTATGGCATTCCTTTGTGTTAATAGGTGAATGCTAAAGCCTTTTTATGCTTTTTGGTTAAAAGCGTCTTCATTTCAAGATTGTTTGTGTAGAATTCATTGCAAATCATATGAGGAGTGCCCTCTAATGTAGAGGATGGATTTTGATTAGTTCATCCAACTTTTGGTTTATTTGTGGCCTTTCATTAAGGGGTGTACATAAGTCGTATTATCATTTAGAGAAAATAAATATTGCAATTACAAGAAAGGGACAAATTTGTTAACCAACACTCTCTTATGTGGATACCAGAGACCATCTCATCAATCCTCTTAAGGTATCTGAATATTCTCTTAACCACCACCATATGAGTCTCTTTTGGATTTGCAGCAAATCTAGCAACCAAGCCAACTGCTTGTGCTATATTCGGTCTACTGTGTACTGCATACTGCAATTTACCAATCATGGATCGGTAAAGTGTCTCATTCACTTCATTAGACTCATTATTTTTGGAGAGCTTGCAACTTGTAACCATTGGAGTTCCAACAGGTTTGGAATCTTCCATTCCAAAAGTCTTCAAGTTTGGAGCCTTCTTGGTCTGGCTAATGAATATACCATTCTTTAGCTGAGATACTTGCAGATCGATGGAGAATTTTATTTCACCGATCATGGACATTTCAAATTCTCACTTCATTTCATCTACAAAACCTTTGCTTATCTCATCATCTCCCCCAAAGATGATGTCATCTACAAAAATCTCTACAATTAGATGTTTTCCATCTTCTCCAATTTTCAAGTACAAGTTATTGTTGTCACTGGTTCTTATGAATCCTATACTTAGTAGGTATGAGTGTAGGCTCTCATACATACCAAGCTCTCGGTGCTTGCTTTAGTCCATACAGAGCCTTCTTTAGTTTACACACCATATCTTTTCCATCTTCTGAAGCAAACCCTTCTGCTTTCTGTATGTACACTTCTTCTTCTAGAACACCATTCAAGAATGTCGATTTGACATCCATTTGGTAAACTTTGAACTTCTTGTAAGTAGCATAAGCAAGCAAAATTCTAACCCTTCCCAATCTAGCCACTGGAGCAAAGGTCTCTCCATAATCCAAACCTTCTTCCTCTGCATACCCTTTGCAGACTAACCTTGCTTTGTTTCTTACTACTTGACCAGTTTCATCCATTTTGTTTCTAAACACCCATTTGGTGCCTATCACATTTTTGTTCTTCAGTCTAGGCACAAGAGCCTGAGTTTCATTTTTCTCAATCTTCTCTAATTCTTCCTCCATGGCTTTGATCCAGTATTCATCTTTTATAGCCTCCTTTGTTGTTTTGGGCTCAATTTTGGAGAGCAGACAGGTACTCTCTCTTGCTCTTCTTCTAGTCAAAACTCCAGCATCTTTGTCACCAATGATATTGTCAGCAGAGTAATTGTTTCTAACATACCTTGCTAGTACTGGTTCATTTCTTGGAGCTTCTTCTACCGGTTGTGTGGGTTCTACTTCACATACTTCCTCATTTGTTGTTACAATAGGATTCTCTTCAGCAGGTTTGACCGGTACAGTATACTCAAATCCTTGATAATTCTCTAGTTCACTTTTTCTATCTTGTTCATTTTTCTCAGAGAACTCATCTACTCTAACATTGGTACTCTCTATAATCTTGTAGACACCTAAAATGAATATTTAATTAATTTAAGCCTATCAACATAATTGTGTTATCCTTATTCCTCTCAGAATCAATTAAATCTAATTTAATTAATCCTAACACTATTGTCTAATAATTAATTTATCAAATAAATTAATTATTCCCCTATTCTTCTAAAGTCCCATCCAATAATTATTTCCTCTAAACCCACTCAGTTAATTAATTCTAATTAATTAACCTAGTCATGTGATCCCTACAAATCACTTTTCCTAATCCCACTCAACCTAATTAATCCTTCTAAAATCTCTCATAATCATGCTTATCATTATCCCTCAATTTTTAATTCCCACTCATGTCACATCAACATTGAGCCTCTCAAAGAAATTCAAATTTCTTTGAATCCCTCAATATATCCTTATTTTAGAGTTTTTAATTCCTCATTTTGAATTCAAATTTCTTTTCCCCCCTCTTCTCAAGGAATTTTATATTCTTGTTTATTTTCCCAAGGCACTTTCGATCCATGCCTTCTATATAAAATCAATCTCAACCCTTCATGATCAAATCAATGTTGGCCCTCCATTGGCCTCATCCAATCTATAAATTGGAGCCTATTCTCCTCATAAATCATCCACTTCTCATGCATTGTCATGTTGCTCTTTTCTCCTCTCATCCTCTTCTAATCCAAATCCTCATCTATCTATCACAATCCAATCCAAATATAAATCCATCTATCTTGTTGATCACAAAGGAGATCAATCCACATCCAAATCAAGCAAGCAGCACATCAAGTGGAGCATCAAGGGCGTATCCTCACTATCCGCTTCATCAAGCTCAATCTGAAGGAGAAGGTAAAATAGGAAGGTAAAAATGATCTTTTGATGTTTTAGTGTTTTCATGTTTATTTCAATGTGTTTTTTATCATTTAACCTTTTATTCCATTTTCCCCTCTTCAAATCTTACTGGTACTTTTGTTCAAACACCGATATGCTTTACTCTTTGTGGAGTAGCCTAAGAAGGTTCCTTCATCACTCTTGGGATTGAAATTTTCAGAGTACTCATCCCTCTTGATATAGCACTTGCTTCCAAATACTTTGAAATAGCTCACATTGGGTGGTATCCACACCATAATTCATAGGGAGTCTTATTTGTCCCCTTCTTCACCCGTATCATGTTCAAGGTATACAAAGCAGTACTTATTTCTTCTCTCTAGAAGACATGTGGAATATCCTTTTGTATCATCAGAGTCATCACACAATCAATCATAGTTTTGTTTCTTCTTTCAGGTACCCCATTCTGCTGAGGTGTTATGGGTGCAGACATCTGTCTCATAATCCCCTGTTCTTCACAGTAATTTATGAACTCTTGAGAGGTGAACTCTCCTCCTCTATCTGATCTCAAATATTTCACTCTTACTAGTTCCCCTCTCCACTCAAGCCTTGAAGACCTTAAACATGTGAAAGGCTTAAGATTTTTCTTTCAAGAACACATCCCACATCATTCTTGAGAAATCATCTACAAATAGCACGAAGTACCGGTCCCCATGGAAACTCTTAGTTCTCATAGGACCACACAAATCTGTATGCACTAAGTCTAGCATATTCTCAAATGAATATTTTTTGTTGTTGAAGCTAGATCTGGTCAACTTTCCTAGTTGGAATTCTTTACACATAGCATTCTCAGGTTTCATAATGTCAGGCATACCTCCGACAGACTTCATTTTACTAACCTTTTCTATACTATCAAAATTTACATGACACAATATTTTGTGCCACGGCCAACTATCTTCTACCTTTTCCATTAGGAAACTTCCTACAGTGGAGTATAGGCAGAACAAATTTCCTCTAGTTTGTTTACCAGTAGCAATCAGACTTCCTGATTTGTCATTTATTTTACATATTCCTTCATTGAATTCTAGCTGGTAACCCTTATTGTTAAGTTGTGCAACACCTAACAGACTATATTTTAGCCCTTCTACCCAATAAACATCTTCACAATTTGTTTTATCATTTAGGGCTATAGATCCCTTACCTTTTATTGCACAAGGAGCATCGTTGCCGAATCTCACCATTCCTCCATCCATGCTAAGAAATTTGTTTTTGCCACCAATCATGTGGTGAGTGCAACCACTGTCAATTACCTAGTCTCCACACTGGTTTGAACTAGAGATCAGTGCCATATCACTTTCCTCTGTGTTATCTTCCTTTACCACTACAATTGCAATTCCATCTCCATCAGATCCTTTTGATTCTTCATCAATAACTCCTTCTTCTGCAAGATAGCACTCCTTCTTACTCTTGTCTTTGTAGCTTCTAAAATTATCCTTCCTATCATTATCAGGACATCTAGATGCAATATGACCTATTCTATTGCAAGAGAAACACTTCAAGGGAAGTTTACCTTTATACTTTCCTTTTCCTCTTGGCAGCCTTCTTGCTAATAGAGCTTCAATCTCATTGTGTTCCTGTTCTTCAGATAACAGGTTGTCACATTCATGAGAATGACAGGTTCTTGTAGTAGAACTGTTTTCGGTTTCTTTTCTTCTCCTTGTTGGTGCAGGTATCATGGAAGCTTTGAAGGCAGAATCAATATTTGGTACACTATTATCATAGTTGCTCAGTTTAAAGGCATTCAGCTTACCGATCAGTGAGTCAAGTGAAACACTAACTGTTCCCAAGGATTTGAGTTCCTGAATTGCAGAAACCCTTATAGCATATTGTGGTAGCAAGGTTCTCAAGATTTTCCTGACCACATCATCTTCTTCAAGCTTTCCTCCAGCACTTCTGATGGAATTTACCACATCCTTTATTCTTTTGCTATACTATTCTATATTTTCTCCTTCTTGCATCCTCATCTCATCAAATTTGCCTCTTAAGTTGTCCACCTTAGCCTTTTGCACATGAGGATCTCCTCCATAAACAGTCTTTAGCTTATTCCACATCTCACGGGTTATTTTCAGATCTTGAACCTTAGCATACTCATTATCAGATAGAGTGCTAGCAATCATATCCATAGTTGTCATGTTGTCTTGCCTTTCTTTGATCTAATCTACAGTGAGAACCCCTATGGGTGCATTGTACTCTATGCTTACATGATTTTAGTATTGATCTCTTAGGGTTTTTAGGTAGAGTTTCATTCTACCACACCATAATGTAGAATTCTCCTTAAAGAACTTGGGGCCTTCCTTAAGCTTTTAAGCTCTTCTAAATCTAAGGACCAGGGCTTCGATACCAATTGTTAGTCCTAATCGGTGCTGAGAGGGGAGGGGTGAATAAGCACTTTACCAGTTTTATAGAATTAAAACCTTTTTACTCAAGTCGGCACTAACTTAATATTCATCAATACAAACAGTTATTGGAGGAGAACATGCATGCATGAAAAGATACACAATAACACCAAGATTTATCTCATTGAAACCCAAATGGGAGAAAACTACAGTGTGAGTAGAAACTCACAAAATTTGCACTCTTTTGGAGTACGCCCAGTGAAGAGCCATCCCTATTAGGAGATTACAAAGACACTATTAGGTGCCACCCGGTTAAGGGATTTTCTTTAAGTCCTATTAGTGCCTTTACCCTATTAGAGGAAGACTTGTTAAAGGACTTAGGATCATCAATTAAGATGTCACCCGATTAAGGGATTTTACAAAGGGACATGCTAAAGTCCACCCAGTTAAGGGATTTTGAGTTGCAATGGTTAGAAAGAAACAGGAAGTTGATCTGCTAGAATAGCTACGGATAGCTTGATTAGATCACAATGAAACTCGTACTCTATCTTCACCAGTTGTGTCTGATCTGCACTACATCGGTTCTCTGCTCATACCCTCGGCTCTGCACTCTGTCGGTCCTCTGCTCATACCCTCGACTTTGCATCTTGTCGGTCCTCTGCTCATACCCTTGGCTCTGCACTCTATCATTCTACTTCACACACACTCTACTCTACTAAATCACTTAGCACTTCCTCACTCTTCACTCTGCACTTTGGATCGCCTTTCACAAGATTTGCACTTTGCAAATTTTTCAATCAAAATGTTTTGCATGAATTCAAAACACTTTATACTCCCTCTATCGTCACCTTCAGGTGTTTCCTTAATCAATGCAATCACAAATCTCGGTATATTTCAAATCCAAATATACCCTCTCTTTCTCTATGCGCCCTACAATAATTCCACCAACTACTCATCCAAATTTGTCACTGCATCCCCCAAAAATAGCAACTTCTAGGTCGAGTCAGTCTTTTAAATGTGAACTAGAAAATCTGCAAGAAATCATGGCTTAACTGCATGATAACTGAGGTTGACTTCTCTAACCTTTAGTTTGGCATTATCACAAACTAACCAACTCACCTTTTTTCATCACAACTTTGTAACCGATTACCGCTCCTAGATTTACAGTGACCACATATCTTCCTTCTGCTTCACCAGCCTAGTTGTATACCACTACGCTCTTCACTACCGATTCATCATTTGCTAATGGTTTGCAGTACTTCCATCAAGCCTCTTTTCTTATTTGCCAATGAGGTTCTGGTTTTCATAGGACCTCAATCCTTCTTGCCTAAGTCACCTTTTGTGACTACATCATCATCAAAATAGCCAACTTGAAGATCTGACCTTAACATTGATCTTCTTGAATGACAAACCAGTTAGCTTACTCTATCTTCCCTTGAGCCAATTGAACCTTTATCATCTATCTATGATGCTTCTTCCATCTTGTTTGCAAGCCATATCCTTTTCTACTGAGATACACCACTCCATCGGTCAGTGTTAGTCATCACTGACAAATCTCAACTAATATATCGGTTCACTGGATTACCCAGTTTACTCAATATCAATGACGCCAAAATTATGTTCTTTCTTCACACCAAAAATCAAATTTATTTGATTTCTATGTTACTAACTATATTTTTTCTTCTATGGCGAGGTTATGCCTTCAAAACATATGGTGCAAGTGCTATTACATGGATGATGCAATACTTTTATAAGAAGACTATCTTCTATATGTCTTTGAATCAAATGGGAAAAATATGAATGTACTAGCTCCAGATGATTCAATAAGGCCTTGAATATTTATGGAAGTGTTCCATTTGGATACATATAAAAGTACCATCTTACTTGAAGTTACTTTACTCTTTCTAGAGAATATCATTTCAAAAGATCAAAATGAAGATCATGGGCACCTCACTCAAGATAAAGCATTCTATAATAAAGACACCTTGAATATCATGGGCACCTCGCTCAAGTGAAATCATTCTATAATAAAGACACTTTGAAGATCATGGGCACATTCTATATATTAGAATTTTAGCCATCACTTTGAAATCCTTTGTGCAGTGATTGGTTTTAGGTGATGTCATTAAGGGGGGGTGTACATGACACCACCTAGTCACTAAATCCTAAATGTAAGTGATGCATAGTTATCTGGTCCTCCCAAACAAATAATCAGAAACTAAAAGGATTCAATCAACTATGGGTTTCAACCTACAAGGTTTTGTAACCTCCTTACTTCACTATGCTTCATCAAGGTACTCAAACTTGGTTCCCAACTTCAAAAGTTCAATCCTACACATTATAGGGTCTCATCATGCACTATTCAACATGTCCCAATAGGTTATACTCACCTATTTAACTAGTTTATTCATCAACCTTTACCCAGCTAACTGGACAAGCCAACTCCTAGTATCCCTATTCAGCAGGTAATTGACACTATTCTCCAACTTTTTCCAAAACAATTGACAAACAATTTACATTTCCTGATACCCTTTTGGAATTTGTTTAACATATGTAAAAAGAAGATATTGTTCTTTTTGACCAACTCCATGAACCAATACCCTACTACTGAACATTTAGGCCTAATTAGGCCACTTTTACAAAGGAACCCCTTCAATAACTTCACTTCTCAGTCCCAACCCTCAAAAAAGTCATGAGTTAGTATGAAAATCAAAATATTTTCAAGTTTATTTTCTCCTATGTTCTCATTTGATACCATGTCCACAAAACCCCAAAACTCACTTCCAGACCTTGCCACTTGGTATTCACCATTCATTTACCATCCCCTAACACTGTTTCACATTAAAACACTACCTTATTAAGGTAGATCTTCTACTACTGTAAGTTAGCCACCATTCCAAGGCTCTCAACTCCACCAAACTCATGGGATATCCCTGCAAATTTCAGTCTCCTTGCACATTTTATGTTAGGATAATATGATACATGTTAGAATAGGTCCATTCCATGAGAATCAGGAAGTCATTCATAGAATGGACCGAGTTCCTTGGTTGAAACCAAAACTGTGTTAAGAAAATACCCAAAACCCTACACCTAGTCAATAATAAAATGATAAATCAGATTATTCAAACCCTCAAGATCACTTTTGAGATCATAAAAACACTTAAACTGAATGCCTACTTCATCAATGATGATTATTCAATCTGATCCAACAAAAGAGCTTACAAACATCACAAGAAATTGCAAGAAATTTGAACTTTTTATTGCTTTTCCAACAGCAGTTTGTATAATTATATATAGTACCATCTAACCAAACCAAAATACAATTAAAAGGATTTATAGTAACCTTTTCTAAGCTCCCAAACCAATTCCCAATCAGTTGGATGTGATTAAACACCAAAATAGTTTCCTCCTAAAAACTCCTAACCGTTGGAATTCAAAGTTTTTAATTTCCAACTTATCAAAACTTATGCTAACTGATTCAAAACCATTGATGGATCTATTAACATTATTTAACCCTCCTAGAATCCTCCTAGACCCTTTCCAATCCATTACATTGTATATCCCAATTACAAGCATAATTTGGTCATATGGTCCTTTCAGGACCATTAGGACTTTTGACTCTTATATTGAAATTATCAACATTACATGCCATTATTGGCTTCAATATGTCATAATTGACTCCTTGAACTCCATCTTTGGTCCTGCTAGTCTTCATATATTCAATTTGTCTTTGAGGTGCTCCTACACCATACTCCCCAACAAAGAAAAATCTCTTGTCCCAAGAGATAAATAGTTGGCTCCTCCTGACATGAATCCTTCTTGATGGTCACTTCTTGTCTTTCCAAATCCACTCTCCACATGTTATCTTCCTTCTTCTACAACCTACATGCATCTTATCAGAAATATTAGTATCAAAAAGTATATGTTGGTGTCCTTGTCTAGGACCTTGTTCTTGCAACTCTCCTTGCCTTCCTATGTCACTGTTCTGATTTGTTTTCCTCTGCAAATTCAGAGTTTGGACCACATGTTTCTACTCTACCATAGAGAAATCAATGTCCCCTAGCTTTATACTATCTAAGTCCCAAATTTTCTGCTCTTTAGGACTGTTATTTACCTCCCTCTGCTGCAACTTTTCATGATTTACCCAACCGGTATCCTCTTCCTTATTACCCTGCATACACAGTTGGATATTCTCCCCAAAATAGATCACAACATCATTTTTATTGTTACCACAAGGCAAAAGTGTGAGGTTAAACTTTATACCTTCTTTGTGCACCAAATAGCTATTGGTAAATCCATCATGAAGTGTCCTCCTCATATGCTGTCAAGGTCTCCCTAGGATAATGTGCCCACATGTCATAGGAATAACATCACAAAGAACCCTACCCTGATATGGTCCAATGGAAAACTCAACATATGCCTTCTCATTAACCACCATAGCTTGATCATGACTAACCCATGTTGCATGATAAGGACTAGGATGTGCAAATTTCTTCAAGCCCAACTTATCTACCATATCATATGAAACTAGATTGTCATGTGAGCCTGAGTCAATAATCAGCTTGCTTATTTTACCTTTGCTCAAACATTGTGTTTTAAAGATAGATACCTGATGTGATGCTTGCTGCTGCAACTTGCCCTTTCTGATCATGAGGAAATCTCCTTCCAATATGGGACCTTCTTGCAGTGGTTTCTTGTCTTCTTTTTGCTCCTCTTCTTGTGTCAAGTTTACCCTTTGATCTCTATCTTTATCTGATTGTTCCTAGTTAGGACATTTAAATGAAGGATGCCCCAGTTCATTACCATTAAAGCATATACTGTGAATACATTTGTGCCTCTACCACTTCCAAATCTGCCTCCTCCTCTATAGCCACCTCTTGGTTCTTGCATGATCTCTTTGCCTTTGTCCTTATCACTCTGGTTGTCTTGATTAGGCCTGATGCCTCTTCCTCTATTTGTACCTCCTATACCACCACCACCTTGCCTCTTGTGCTTCCTCTTTACCTTGTCTTCAGCCCTTATTGCTTGTTGAAAACACTCTCCCAAGCTCCTAGGTATTTGTAACCCAATCTCATCTTGAAGGTTATATCTCAACCCATTAATGTATCTTGCTACCTTCTCATCCTCATCCTCTAATCCTCCTCTGATACTAAGCTTGTGGAATTGCTCAGTGCAGGACATTACATCCATGTCTTTCTGCTTCAAGTTTTGTCTCATCTTCTTCACATGTATAGTATAATGTGAAGGAAGGAATTTCTCCCTTATCATAGTCTTCATTCTACTCCAAGCAGTGATCTTGGTCAAACCCCTAGCCACTCTCTCATCCTGAATACTAGACCACCATGCCAATGATATGACTCTCAACTTAGTCTTTGCAAACTTTAGTTTCTTCTCCTCACCCATGTCCTCATACTCAAAGTAATTCTCTAGAGAATCCAACCACCCCAATACCTCTTCACTATCCATCTTGCCATGATAGTTAGGCAAATCAATGGTTGTCTTACTTCCACCTCCTTGTAATGCCTTCAATAACCTCACCATCCTTCTCTCTTTAGGGTCTAATTCCCCTTCTCCATTCCCTTCATTCTGATTCTCATTTGCTCCATCATTTGCTTCATCATCTTCTTCCTCATTCTCTCTTTGTGGCCCTCTTCTAGATCCTCTCTCCAAGGCTTCCAACATTGCCTACAATGTTGCATTCTCCATTATCATTTGTCTCATCTCTCTATCCTTTTCTACTTCTTACTATTTCCTTTCTCTTCTTTCCATCTCCAAGGTTTCTTTCAACTCTTGGTTCTCCCTGGCCATTTGTTGTTTAGGAGGCATCTTGTCTATACCCCAACTCACTACACAACTTCTCTCTCTTCCTTACTTTCCTCAAGAACCTACGAGTGGCTCTGATACCACTATGATGTAGAGGTATCTGGTCTTCCCAAATAATAATGAGAAACTAAAAGGATTCAATCAACTATGGGTTTCAACCTACAAGGTTTTGTAACCTCCTTGCTTCACTATGCTTCATCAAGGTACTCAAACTTGGTTCCCAACTTCAAAGGTTCACTCCTACACATTCTAGGGTCTCATAATGCCCTATTCAACATGTCCCAACAAGTTATACTCACCTATTCAATTGGTTCATTCATAACCCTTTACCCAGCTAACTGGACAAGCCAACTCCTAGTAGCCCTATTCAGCGGGTAATTGACACTTTTCTCCAACTTTTTCCAAAACACTTGACAAAAAATTTACATTTCCTGATACCCTTTTGGAATTTTTTTAACATATGTAAAAAGAAGATATTGTTCTTTTCGACCAACTGCACTAACCAATACCCTACTACTACACATCTAGGCCTAATTAGGCCACTTTTACAAAGGAACCCCTTCAAGAACTTCACTTCTCAATCCCAAAACTCAAAAAATGTCATGAGTTAGGATTCAAATCAAAATATTTTCAAGTTTATTTTCTCCTATGTTCTCATTCGATACCCTATCCACAAAACTCTCCTTAAAATGGCTTAAAAACTAGGGCCTTCTTGTCCAAACCCCAAAACTCACTTCCAGACCTTGCCACTTGGTATTCACCATTCATTTACCATCCCCCTAACACTTTTTCACATAAAAACACTACCTCCTTAAGGTAGATCTTCTGCTGCTACAAGTTAACCACCATTCCAAGGCTCTCAACTCCACCAAACTCACGGGATGTCCCTACAAATTCCAATCTCCTTGCACATTTTATGTTAGGATCATATGATAAATGTTAGAATAGTTCCATTCTATGAGAATCAAGAAGTCATTCATAGAATGGACCGAGTTCCATGGTTGAAACCAAAACTGTGTTAAGAAAATACCCAAAACCCTACACCTAGTCAGTAATAAAATGATAAACCAGATTATTCAAACCCTCAAGATCACTTCTGAGATCATAAAAACACTTAAACTCAATGCCTACTTCATCAATTATGATTATTCAATCTGATCCAACAAAAGAGCTTACAAACATCACAAGAAATTGCAAGAAATTTGAACTTTTTATTGCTTTTCATGTAGGAGTCTGTATAATTTTGTACAGTGCCATCTAACCAAACCAAAATGTCATTAAGAGGCTTTATAATAACCTTTCCTAACCTCCCAAACCATTTCCCAATCAGTTAGATGTGATTAAACACCAAAACAAGCAATTTTCCTCCTAAAAACTCCTAACCGTTGGAATTCAAAGTTTTTAATTTCCAACTTATTAAAACTTATGCTAACTGATTCAAAACCATTGATGGATCTTATAAATGGATCTATTAACATTATTTAACCCTCCTAGACTCCTCCTAGACCCTTGACAATCCATTACATTGTATATCCCAATTACAAGCATAATTTGGTCCTATGGTCCTTTTAGGACCATTAGGACTTTTGACTCTTATATTGAAATTATCAACATTACATGTCATTATTGGCTTCAATATGTCATAATTCACTCCTTGAACTCCATCTTTGGTCTTGCTAGTCTTCATATCTTCAGTTTGTCCTTGAAGATCATGGGCACCTCGCTCAAGTGAAATCATTCTATAATAAAGACACTTTGAAGATCATGGGCACATGCTATATATTAGAATTTTAGCCATCACTTTGAAATCCTATGTGCAGTGATTGGTTTTAGGTGATGCAATAAAGGGGGGGTGTACACGACACCACCCAATGACTAAATCCTAGATGTAAGACCTAATAGGCATAAGACCTTTAGGCATTATATGCTCCAAATTCAAATAATTCTTGGCCTTAGGTGATGCCATTGAGGGGAAGTGTGCATGTCAATGATAGCACCTAGTGGCTAAATCCTACGGGTAGGCATATTTCCTGATAGGTATGAAATAAGACCTATATAGGCATAAGTAAGTCCTTTAGCCTGTATGTAGGCATACGTAAGTCTTTTTTTTGTTTTAATTACTACACGTAGGCATTAGTAAGTCCTATAGGCACATTTGTGCTTAAGTCCTACGGTCATATTGTAAATTCTTCTCCTTGTAAATCTTCCACTTGTATAAGAATTGTATTAAGTCCTATGGGCACTATGTAATGAACCCGGGGAGAGGCTAATTTAAGGATACTGCAGCTCCAATATAATTTTTTAAGACCTCATAACATCTTTTTTAAAATACTAGGATTATAAATTATGACATGATGACTTTCATTTAGTCCGGAATGCATGATCTTCATGTTGGCATATATTTATGTCCCTATTTATCACTATCAAAGAAGACCTACGTTACTAGGGTGCTTCATTTTTTTGTTTTATGGAAATTGACATGTGATCCCCTATCAACATTAAGGGGGAGTGTTAGAACATAATTTTATTAGGGATCACATCCTTATAACATTTATATATAATGTTCTAATATAAGTTTATAAAACCTTATATATTATATGTTTTATAAGCATATCCCATTTGAAATAATTATAATCTAATAACTATTAGATTATTAATTATTTATGAGTGGGGGTTATTGAAAAGGTGTGACTAGTAAAGTCACCCTTCCTCCTATATTTAAGGAGGTTATCTCATTTGAGAGGTGTGTGAATTTGGATCTTTATGGTAAGTTGTATCACTATGCACAAGAGGTATTATTGGTCACGTGGAAGTATTGGAGGAGTATCCCTAGGTTCAAGTCTATTTTATGATAGACTATATTTGTAAGTGTTTTAATAAAATGTTGCTTTATGGGTTTTTTTACCTGAAAGGGTTTTCCCCATGTATATCTTGCGTAATGTCTATATTTGTGCATGTATGATTCTTATTTGATTTATTTTATATCATGTTTATAATGATTAGTATCCTAATATCCTAATTTCTAACACTAACACCGGTAAGGAGAGGATGTCAACTAGTAAGTGATGTGTTGACAGTGTATGGTTGCTAACCGATGAGCATGTGTTGACATGGAGAAGATAAATCAACAAAGAAAGTGGTTGCCAACTGGCAAACTTATGACCAGTGTACAAGCAGGGTGAGTAAAATGCTTGGATGTTGATTGTGATGAAGAAATGGAATGTTATCAAGAATCACATCAACACGGGAGGAGATGTATGTACAGGTCACTGGTATATTATGTGGATGTCAATCAGTAGGACTCTCACCAGATAAATATGCAGTCATCATTTGAAGAAGATGACTAACAGAGAATGTGCCCCAACTGGATCACATGTGCCTATTTGAATATATGTTGCTCAAACAGGGAAGCCACATTGGTGCATTGCAATATGTAGATGACAAAGATCCACTCCCATCGATAAGTGGAGCTTATCTCTTATTATGCATGGTGTGCATCATGGTTCTGTGAGATAAGACAGAAGAGTTAAACGCAAGTTCTTGAAGGCTCACACCAGATCTACTGGTGAACCACAAAGATGCCTTAAGTGCATGAAATCAAAGACATGCACTGGACTGATAGAGGTGGCATGTTGTGCTACTGAGATAGAAAAAGAAGAGCAAAGAAGTAATAGCTTTGTCACCTTGACAAACCAATTGAGATGATGTTCGGGTTGATGATGAAGAAGGCAAGGTTGAGTAGTTATAGATAGAGAGGGCAACCAGAATGTAGATGCTTCTGATGGAAATAGTTGAAGGTTGATGACATGGTGTCATCAAGGTGCCTATCAGTAGATATGTGAACCGATAAGAGAGAAAAGAGGCTAAGAGATGTGCTCCTACCTGATGAAGATGTGCACGCTATGGATAGGCATGTCTGGTGACTGGTTAAGGTGTTCCACCGATAGAGCAACAAAGTGCAGACATGATGGTTGACTGGCACATTGTGAGATATCGGTGGGGTTAGAGAACCGGTAGAAAAGAAGGACCAGTTGTGTGTTGATTGTCGGTGACCAAGTCTAGTCGACATAGAGGTCTTTGGTGAGATGGATATCAACAAAGATACCACGTAGAGTTGATGTGGCAACCATGCATGCACATGTCAGCATGTTGAGTTGGTAAAGTTTCAGGCAATGAGGTAGATGGTGACAGGTTGACATTTATGTCAACTACGTGATTCATGGGATGTGTAGCAGAGATTTGCAGGTTGAGGTCAGATGGACAACAAATATCCAGGACAGACTGATTGACCAAATCGAAGTAGGTGAAGGATAACGCCAAACCATTTTTGGTGATCAACCAAGAGATCAGCCAATAGGTTAAAAGCAAATTGCTAAATGAGGAAGGCGTGTTCTAGAAGGCACAACAATGGCAGGATTGATTGATGAGTTACAATTCATCAATCAGGGAGATCATATCTGATGAAGATCTGATTGGATTTGATTTGCCTCGAGGTCAATGAAGAAACCCTAACCGCCTGAAGTTTGAATTGGTTTTTGGTATGAAAACCATTTTATGAATATGCAAGCCAAAATCGATGAAGGTTGTCACTAAATGAGAGAGTGTCGCTGCATGTGAGAATAAATTAGTCAAGTGTTCAATGAGTATCAGAGGAAAGACTGTGTGAGAGAGAATCGGGTTGAAGAGTTCAACTGGTAAGAGTGAGGCAATCTGTAGTATTTAAATGAGTCTGTGAGAGGAGGATATCAATAAGGAAAGAACTAATAGAGAAGAGTCATATAAGATTGTAGAGAAGACAAGCTAAGAACCGGCAAGGATCAGATGATAGATATCTAACTAAGTTATCAAGATTGATAGTGAATAGCAACAATGTAACAAAGAGAACTGACAGAGAGTAAAACTAGCAAAGAAGAAGAAGAGACTGAACCAGTGAAGGTGTAGCAGAGACTAAGTTGCATCAGTAGATTGTGTTGTAGCATAGATGTGAGCAGAGAACCGACAGAGAATTGGAGAGAGGAGAACTGGTAGAGAGATTTGCATAAGAGTTACAAAGCTCCTTTTGTAACAAGGCTATTACTTTTGTAATTGATTATGTTCATTGAAGATCACTGAGTTGGAGCTTGGTGTAGGGGTTGGTGCCCTAAATTAAGGGTTGGTTCTCCTTGGGTTGGTGCCTTAAATCAAGGGTTGGTCTTCTTTGGGATTAGTTCCCTAAACATTGTAATCAGATTTCTATTGTAAGGCTGGATTGGAGCAGTAGACTCCAGCAGCATTTCTCACCGAGGTTTTTCCCATCTTGGGTTTTCCTCATATATGCTAGTGTTATGTGATGTCCCCTTCATGTGTAATTGCATTTGCGATAGTCTCCCATCTAACTAGTAAGCCTACTTTCTGTTAGATCTAATAACTGGTATACACATATAGGATAGTTAAAGGGAAAATTTTGTAAACCACTAATTCACCCCCCTCTCAGTGGAACATTGTGTCTAACAAGCACTTGTTGAAACAACTATTCCAAATGATCTAGATGTCAATCTATTCCAAGCCATGGTGGCCCATATGATGGTGCCACATAACATATCTTTTTCTGAACACGACGATGTCTCTTTGAGTCATCCACATAACACCCTGCTCCATATCAAGGTCTTAGTGTATAAACATCGAGTAAAAAGAGTATTAATAGATGGAGGAGTTGGTCTCAATATATGTACCCTCAAGCTTATTCGTGCATTGAGCTTCTCTGAGCAAGCTATTTATCCCAAAAAGAAAATCACTATCAAGGCCTATGATGATGAAGAAAGATCATCTGAGGGAGTTGTGATACTACCCATTCAGGTAGAACCTGTACAAAGAGACACAATGTGCCAAGTCTTGGACATAGACTCGACATACAATATACTATTGGGTCGTCCATGGATCCATGAAATGCAAGGGGTGCCTTCCACGTACCATCAATGTCTCAAGTTCCCCTACAATGGATAGGAAATTTTAATATTTGCAAATGCTAACCCTTTTCAGTACTACAATGTTATGGGGGGAACTCAAGATAGCCTGGTTCCACAAAATAGGGAGGCCCAAGATTCCTCATCATTTAACCATCAAGAAGAACTCAAATCCCTATCCATGAACTTAATAAAGGACCAAGGCATAGGGGAGTACTCTTTTGAATCTTTGTGTCTATCTAAGTTTCCAACTTCACCAAGGTCTTATGGACAACCTTCCACATCAAGACATTAGGAAACACAACCCATCACAAAGTTTGATGGTAAATTTATCCAAATGGGCACATTGGCTAAAGAATCAGAAGATAAAGACATCCTTAGCTGGCTATACAAGGATGAAGAAGAAATCAAAGTTGCTACCATAGAAGTAGTCATACCAACAAAATAGTGTGGAAATGGGTTCTAGATCATGCAACGAATGGGATACAAAGGAAAAAGGACTTATTGGAAAGCGCCAAGAAGGCATCATAGAACCCATACAACTTCGTTCACAATTTGCAAAAGACAAAACAGGACTTGGGTATGGCCAACATGTTCCGCCTATGCAAAAGAAAAATCACTATCAAAAACCTCAATGGAAAGAAAAGAAAAAACATAACAAAGACTCATGGAAAGAAGAATTGAACCAAGTAGCGAAAAAGACAAGAAAGGAGCAAAAACATGAAGAAAATAAGAGACGACAAGAAGAACTCGCTATTCAAAGGGAGGAAGCTTCTTATAAGAAAGTACATCATGTACAAGAAACTAATCAAACCAAGGCTAAGCCACAACCTAAGGAAATTTCTACTCACAGAAAGGAAATGGTGTATGAGAAATTTCAAAAAGTATAAGCAATCACTGATCCTGAATTAGAACAAGCTACTAAACTTTTGTTAATTATCAGTGATATTTTCTCACCATACAATATACTTGTCAGATTCAGTGAGGTAACCTGGGAGAGTGATTCTGAAACCGATTCCAATGAGCATGAGTGGGATAGTTGTTCTGATGTTACTAAAGATATTGAGGCGGATACAATCTATGCATACACACCCATTTCTCATGAGGGACAAGGCTCAAGATCTCAACCGATTGAATTCGGACCACAACATATCTATGAGGCTAGTGAGAACGAGCAACAAAAACATGAACAAGGCAATGTCGAGGAAAGTACCATTAAAGACCTCGAGAATATCACAAACCTCATCGATATCCCAAACAAATACGATGATGTCTCCATCATGACACTTACAATAGCTGATCTTAACCCACCAAATGACTCCTTACCGCTCATATATCCTGACTTCATAGGTTGGAAAGAACTCAAACATCATGATATACCAATATTCCCAAACGATGAATCAATTGTCCAATACCTGTGCTCAGCCAACTCGAAAACATGCTCTACTAGTGAACCGCATAACAATGTCTACAATCAGGGGAGTGCCAAGTCTCTTAGACACAAAACAAAATGAAAAATAGATCTAATGGTGAAAACCATTTAATGGCAATGTTAGATCATAAAAACAAAAAAGTAAAAATAAAGGATGTGTCTAAAGGTGAAAACCTTTTTGAGGAACCTAAAGATGGGAGACTTGACACTCTTCCCAAACATTGCCAAGAAAGGTCACCAATCTTGATTGAGCCAACTCAATCAACAAATATCGGCACTGAAGCAGTAGTCAAAACCATACATCTAGTAGAATCACTCACATAAAAAGAATAACCAGATTTTGTCAAATTTTTCAAAGAGAAGAAAATCAATTTTGCTTGGTCTTATGCTGACATGCCAGGAGTGGATCCAAATCTAATCATGCATCACTTGTCCATTGCTCCTACAGCTAAACCTGTCAAACTAAAATTAAGGAAGATGAATCCACATGTGGCATTATTAGTCAAAGAAGAATTGAAGAAGTTATTAGATGTCGGATTCATCTGACCTATAGACTATGTCGAATGGATCTCAAATATTGTACCAGTTTCCAAAATAGATAAAAGC
Source organism: Cryptomeria japonica (assembly GCF_030272615.1). Classification (NCBI taxonomy): domain Eukaryota; kingdom Viridiplantae; phylum Streptophyta; class Pinopsida; order Cupressales; family Cupressaceae; genus Cryptomeria; species Cryptomeria japonica. The sequence continues at coordinate 405,963 of NC_081408.1, read as the reverse complement.
ATAAGGATTTGCACAAACTTTAGAGACCTAAATAAGGCATGTCTGAAGGATGAGTTTCCTTTACCAAGCATCGACACTATTGTTGATCTAACAACAGGACACCCAATGCTATCTCTCATGGATGGCTTCTCTGGCTATAACCAAGTCAAGATAGCTCCAGAGGATCAAGGTAAGACAACATTCACATGTCCATGGGGAACATATTGCTCAAACGTCATGCCTTTTGGCTTGAAAAATGTTGGTGCAACTTATCAAAGAGTCATGAAAACAATCTTCCACGACATGATGCATACTTTCATGGAGGATTATGTAGATGATTTTCTAGCTAAATCATTCACCAGAGCAGAACACTTGGGCATCCTAGATAAAATCTTTCAATGATTGGAGCAAGTAAATGTCAAATTAAACCCTAATAAATGTGTCTTTGGGATCACATCTAGCAAAATTTTGGGCTACATTGTATCAGAAAACGGAATCAAAGTAGATCCATCAAAGGTTCAAGTTATCATGGAAATGCCACCTCCTAAAAACATTAACTAGCTATGATCTTTGCAAGGCAGGCTACAATCCATCAGATGATTCATCGCTCTTTTAGTAGATAAATGTATTCCATTCAATCATCTACTTCATAAAAATATACCTTTCAGATTTGAAGACAAATGTGCAAAATCATTCCACCGGCTCAAACAATATCTAATGAATCCACTAGTTTTGGTACCACTGATAGCAAGCAAGCCACTCATCCTTTATATATCAACAACAAAAGTATCATTAGGGGCTCTTCTAGCACAAGAGGATCCAACAGGAAAAGAAAGGGCTATCTATTACATCAGCAGGACTTTGAATGGATATGAACTAAATTATACATTCATTGAAGAGGCTTGCTTAGCAATGGTGTTTGCTTCTCAAAAATTCCACCACTACATGCTAGCCCACACAATCAAGTTGGTAGCAAAGATCGGTCCTCTCAAATATCTACTCAGCAAATCTGCTCTTACAGGAAGATTACCTAAGTGGGTCATGATCCTAAGTGAGTTTGTCATTTGTTGGTAAACAGATTTGTCCCTTTCAAGAAATTTATTTATTCTCTCTGAACAGAAATTTAACTCTTGTAAGCCCCATTATGAAAGTAAACAAATTACTAACAGTTGGATGAATTAATTAAAATTCAACCTCTACATTAGAGGGCAGCTCCTCATATGATTCGCAATGAATTTAATACACAAATGAAATGTTGACTCTTTTTACCAAAAAGCGTGGAAAGGCTTTAGCATTCATCCATCAGCACAAAAGAATGATTTCAAACTGAAACAAAGAAAATATTCTGAAGATTCACTTGAGCTCACAGACTCTGATTCACACACATGTTCACTTAATAAATTTAGAGCATAGAAAATGCACAGTAGTATTGATGTCTAATCGATTCTCTCTCATGCCTCACAAGACAAGGGGGATTAGCACAACTCAATCCACAATGAATCTGCTAACAAGTAATGGTAACCATGAGTTCAAAAAAAACATAGAAATAATTGATCATAAAATGATATCATGCCCATAGCCAATTTATCAAGAAAGATTGCTAATCTTTAAACACACAAATTCAAAGACTGCACACCATAACATTTTATTGATAATCAATCATTCCAGTTTAAACTGTTCATAGACAAACAAAATGGATATTGTCTACCGCTCGAAAAATCACATTTTTTCCAGCCCCCTTTCTTTTCTTTTTTCTCCCATATATATAGTCTCTCTCTTTTTTAAAGAGACTTTCAGTTATCAAAAACTAATTCTTGAAAATATTATTAATTAATCTTTTCTTTTATCTTTTATCCTCTTCCTAATAACTTTTTTTTTTAAATCTTCAAATCTTTTATCTCTGAGTAGCATATCAATAAGATCAAATTACAACAAAGTATAATATCAGAAGGTCATCAAAATACAAAGATATATGTACATCAAGGTACAAGTACAAAATCTCAGATCATGATCATGGTGCAGGAATAGCCTGACCACCTCTAGGACCTATCGACCGGAAGCTTGAGCTACCCGCACCTACGCTACTGCTAGGAGAATTCCTCCTAGGACCCACAACCCCCTCACTACCCCTCTGTCTCTGAGAACTCTCATGCCAAGAACTGGCAGCATAGGTAGGATCATATCGGTCTGGTGGCACAACTTGAAAGTATAGAGTCCTATAATACTCTGCTCGCCCTGTCTTCTCAATGAGACTCTGGATGGTGTCCCTAGTAACACCTTGTACGGTTGCCTGTTGCAATGATCACATTGTCTCCTCTTCTTAGCTACATCGCTCTATCTATGTGTCCTGCTCTAGTGACACTGTCACCACCTGTCTCTATAGTTGTGCAACCTATGCCTGGGCCTATGTGAGCTGACCCTGTACCCTATGCAGCAAGGACTGTAATGTTTCTATTTATGCCTGTTGCTGGTGGGGAGGCACTCTAATCTGCAAACCTTGTGGCCGCGAAGGCTGTGAATCCTGCATACCAACCTGTTGAGGGGCGGGAGGGGGCATATCAATCCTTCTCCATCGGGCCAATGGTCACACATACTCCTTCTCTAACTCCTCCTCCATTGCTACGCCTGCCAATCCCATCAAACCTACTCCTCCACCAACTGCCTCGGACTTTGTATCCTCATTAGAAGAATCACCACTCTCCTCCTCAAATCCATCACTATTTGATCCCTCCTCAACCCATGGTAGCAACATCCTCTACCTACAACGGTCCACCCCACCCAACACCACCCATCCTCCTCCTCTCCCTCTCACCACTCGTCCTCTCCCCGTCACCACTCCTCACTCATCTCCTCCTCCTGCCCCGCCACCACCTCCTCCCCGACCATGTCCAACCACACCATCCATAGCAATCCTCCCACCTCGCCTCCCTCTACCCCTCCTCCCACCTCGACCACCTCTGCCCTAATCATCATCAACCTCCTCCAGTGCAGAAATCGACTCTCTTGGCCCTATCAATTGAGGAAACCTATGTATCAAAAAGTATTGTGTATATTTCGTAGTCATCCCTACATCCGCTATATCCTCATACATGCTCCATATGCAAAAGGGAAAAGAATAGAACTCAGCCTAGGCTGTCACAAAATCAAAAGTAGGCCCCCAATCTATCCTCTCCTTGTGTACCTGAGCGTACATAGTCATCCCCTGCGGCATCGGTTGCACGCGCCCAACCTGTCAATAAAACCGAGGAAGGATAAACCGCTCTATCACATATGGGGTGTGACCCAATAGGAATCTTCTCATGAATAAGTGGGCCACCTCAAAAGCATCCTCCGACCATGGCTCACACACTCAATAGGGCCTCCACACCATTGTATCCATATCATTCAAGGCTCGCCTCCAATACTCTAACTTCCCAAGCATCAATTGGGAAGCAACCTAGTTGTACATCATTACAAACGGTGCCCCTATTGGTCTGAACCTTGGCCCAAGTGGACGGGTTGCGGCTATGTGCTCCCATGCCCAAATCTACAGTAAAGTGCATCTGGAGGCTAGATTGGCCACATCATCGTAAACCACCTAATGGAGCTCATGGTATAAATGGGAAAGAAAACAAATACCCCATGCTTATCGTGTCTACACCTGCACCATCTATCAGAGCACTCGACCCCATCCAACTGACAAACCATGTGACCTCTTGTCCAGAATCGGGAAGGTGCTAATCAAACCTACCAAAACTGAAGGGAGTGGGGCATAGTTGTCTACCATGTCCTACCATGCCAATGAGTAACTTGCAATCTGACGATCAACAAACACCTCCTGCAAAGCATCGGTCCCGTCGGCATCCTCCACATCATACTCCACAAGCTCACCTATGATTGAAATCTGCATAATCTAATAGACATCCTCTGATGTCACTGTGATCTCACCCATCATTAAATGGAAGGTGTTATGCTCGTTGTGCCATCTCTTGGCCAACACGATGAGTAGTGCCTTATTCTTTAGATAGGGCGGCATATGTCACAAGTGGATAAGACTGCAAGCCTCTATGACTGCCAAATCATCGGCACTCAATCAATCTCGCATCACAAAAGTCTTTGGGAATTTCTCTTGAAGCATGAGCACTCCTCGATGGACCTATATCAATACATGGATATCATCCTATCGAATACATCTATCTTATGTAATCTAGCAATCAACAAATCAAGTATCCAAACAATCAATCAAGACCCATATTGAACTCTAACTCATATCAAATCATATCCATATCAAAATCAAACCCATATCGAAATCAGACCCATATTGAAACCAGACTCATGTTAAAAATCAAATAGCACTTTACAAATGACCAAGTTCCATATCGACAATCAATCTTAAAAACAAATCAATCAAGTTCCAATCAATCCAGACTCATGTCGTAGATCAATCAAATTCATCTCATATCAAACAACAATTGACTCGTATCAAAATTAGACTCATATCGAACAACAAATCAAGACCCATATTGAACTTCGACTCATATCGAAATCAAACCCATATCAAACTTCGACTCTTATCGAAATCAGACCCATATCGAAGCAGGACCCATATCAAATCAGACCTATATCGAACAAAAATTGATCCATATCAAATCAGGACCCATATCAAAACAAGAACCATATCAAATCAAGACCCATATTGAAATCAGACCCATGATGACCAATTGACCCATAACAACAAGTTGACCCATAACAAGAAAAATTGACCCATAATGAACAATGACTCATAACAACAGCAAAACTCATATCCAAATTGAACACATGTCGCAAGCAAACTCATCGACTTTGACCCAGATTGATCCAAACCAATAATCGAATTGACATAATAGACTCATAATGATAAATATCAATTAACAACCAAACTCAACACATTCAATCCAAAATGATACTTTGACAAGGTGCAAAACTTCATAACAAATCTCAAAATCAAAATTGCACATGTTCAAAAAAATTTTAAATCACAAAAGATGCTCACAGTCTCATATGCACCAAAATAGTCATCAAATGCATGATTTCATATACGTTATTTGATCCATCATATGCACAACTAAACTCATCAAATGAGCTATAATACATGTTATGTGTGCAACATTGTTTCTTATATGTGCCATACTATTTCGCATATGCACTAATCTGCAACTCATATGAGTAAAAAGAAAATCAAATGCGCTATGATAAAAAGCAAATGTGCAATAAAATTTATCACATGCACTAAAATCAAAATCATATGAGCGAAAACAACATCAAAAAAAGAAAAACATGCGAAAACCCTAGCTAGCTCGAAAAATTCAAAAATCTTGCAAACACCTAAAATCTAAGCTAAAAATTTACAAGCAGGATGGGCCATACTCTGCTAGCATCTCAAATCGATGAACTCACTTGAAACGGTGATGATGATAGGGGGTGTCATCTCCTCTCTCTCCTCCAAGCTCCAATGCTCCAAAGACAAGTGTGCAAATGAGGTAGAAATGGGCCCTTGGAGGCTTATCTAGCCCATGCTGACGCAATCGGCTATGATGCCTCGGTGGACATGTGCGGCATGTACGCGTTATACTCACATATTCTTCACTTCATTTCTCCATATCCTTTTTAATAATTCTATTGGGCGATAAATTTATAAATAAAAAAAATAAAAAATTAAATTAAATTAAATTAAAATCCAAAAAGATCACCTTTTCTTTCAAAATGTCATCATACTTCATGCCATCTCCTCGAAAAAATGCAAATTTTCTCAATTTATCACCTGAGAGGGCATATCATCATCAATTTCATATTAGCTTCATATTGACAAAATCACATCAATGCTTCATATCAAAATCAATTTTTCATATCCAGGGAATCAAATCGACAACTTTGGCAACAACATCATATCGGAAAATTTGGCGACAAATCAAACGTTTTTCTTTGAATCAACATGTGGTCACATGTTAACTCAAAGAGGGGCAAAATGTAGGCACCTAAAAGTTGCACAACAAAGTAAGTGAATTTTATTCATTTAATTATCCCTAATTAGCCTATTAATCAAATTAAAGGTTTAATTACTATTTCCCTTCTTCTATCTTAACAGTTTAATTAAATTTACATTTAATTAAAATCCCCCTTCTAACTATTTTTAATTAAATTTGCATTTAATTAAATCCCCTTAGCCCATTTAATTAAAACCACCCACTTGCAAAATTAAAAATCACATTTAAATAAATCTATATTTATTTAAATCTATCAAATGCAAGTTGCAACCAAAATTAAAATAAATTAATTTTATTTTAATTAAATTGTTTTCCCCCACCCACTTGCAAAATCCTACATCTCCCACTTGCCTCCTATCTTCTAGGGCCTTCTAGATTCTTCTAATCCTATCTTAATTCCATCTCTTAAACATTTGCACATTCCTTAAGAGAAGTCACTTCTCAAAAATGTCTCAAAGTCTTTGAAATGCATCAAAGGCTTTATGTCCTCAACAAGTTAACCTTTAAAGTCTTCCAAACCATTAATGGTTAACTCAACCCTTCCCACATGGTTAGAGATTTTCTCTCTAACTTAACCCTCATCTAACCCAAGAGTCTCATCAAGCACTTATAGCTTTGACCATAGTTATCCTATTAACCCTTGCACAAGAGTTTACCCCTTGGGTAAAAGCTTTATACAATGGATAACTCTAACCTAACCTTAACCCTTACCTCCTAAGATAACCTCCATGTCTTCTCAGGCATTTAATGTCTCTTACATCTCCTCTGAAACAACCTCTTGTTGACAATTATCACCATTTCATTGATGAAAATTGTTAACATGGATTGAGTAACTTTCAATCCTAGCCCTTGTTGAGATTATTCAATCTCAACCCTTCATTGCCCTATATTCCCTATAAATAGAGCTCTCATTCTTCATTTTTTATATATCCAAGTCTTTGTGCATCAAACTTATAGTCTCATTTCATCAAACATTGTTAACCTCTCTTTAATAATAATAATTAGATCATTTAGTTTTGCATATCATTTAGCAATAGCATGTTAGCTTCATTTTATATGCTAGTTAGCTTCATATCAATATCTTGCATCCTACCATCATCTAGTTTCATATCTAAATCCTCACTAAGATCTTAGTTGCATTTCTATTTTGATCTTAAAATCATCATATATCCCTCGTTCTTTTGGTTGTCATCCTATAGGTCAAGTGCTCTTCCAAGCTGAGAGCCACCTTGATTTCAAGGATCCTTGGAGATAGAGAAAAATGAGACGTGCTTAAGATATTTACTTTATTTGTTATTCTAATGATTTTGATCTCTAACATAATGTCCCATTGGTGTGTTTGTGTTGTTTGCCTCTCTCATGCAGGTACCGCAATCTGAGCTCACACCTGTTATTCTGCCCATACCTCTTCCACAAGAATCATTAAAGGATTATGAGGACATGAAGGAAACTTTTACAGAAGCTAGGGAATGGATGGTTGATGTCTCAGAACGTCCTAACATACTTATTGAGAACCTGATAACAGTGCATGAATCTACATCTTCCTTATTGAGTAGAATTCAAGACACAACCAAAGTTTGGGAGGATATTGAGGATACTCAGAGAAGAATCATTTCATGTCTTAAAGTAATCAGAGGAATTTCTCAGTAGAATCTTATAGATAGAAAAGTCATTCAGCCCATTGACCTATATGATTTCAGTTCTTGGTACTTTACCTTGGTTACAAGGGCCGAATCTTTGAGAAAATCTAAGGGTAAGTGTTCAAAAATTGAAAAAACCATCAAAGATATTCAAGACAAGGTCTTCTTTGTGGCATCTCAGATATTGCAACAGGATGAGGTGCAAGAGAAGCATCTACGTGCAAAGAATTTGAGGGCCAAAGTTCAAGGAAATTTCTTCAAAGTTTCAGGGCCAATTCTAAAAGAAGATCTCTCCAGAGTTTCGAGCTTCATGTGCATAGATGAAAATTTCTTGACACAAGCAATTGGCTGGGAAGACACTCTCACCACCTATTCTAATGATGTGGATATGGTCGACTTCCAAATTAGCAACTTGCCAAGTGTCACCATAGAGGAGGTGTGACTTCTTGTGTCCAGGTACATCGAATCTACAAGGAAGGAAATTGGACACCCACCTCAGTGAGAATAGTAGATGTGCCACTTACCTTTTTCTTGTCCATTTTAACTATTAGATTTTCAGGAGACCCTAATTAGGTTTTTTATCTTTCAGTTAGGGCCCTTGATCATAGTTTGATCTTGGTCATTCATAATTTCTGGACTCCTATATAAGGTTGCCTCCTCTCATTTGCAGAGTGTGAGGTTTTTTGAAATTTTGTTGCATGAAGGTCATTTTTTTAGATAATATATTACATGTGTGCTTTCTCTTAAGGCTTTGTAATCCCTATTGTTTGAGTGATTAAGAAAGGTTTTCAATTTCTTCCATCAAATAGTTAAAATTTATTTCATGTTATTAGATTGAATGAAAGATCTTATAGGTATTGGTTTATGGTGTATCTTCGCTCATACTTTTGGTGAATGGATGATTTTCATTTACTGTGCAAAGTTAGTCTGAGCTTTTCATTCTGTGTATGCTTAAACTTTTGATCATAAGCACATCCCTTGAAGACTGCATCCACTTTGTGTATTTTTCCTAAGTGAGGTGAAGCAAAGTATGGTTACTAAGTTCACCAAATCAATACCGTCTCTTGAATTCCTAGGATTAGGGTAGATCTCTCAACCCTTATCTCTTTTACCTTTTTTGAAGTCTTAAATCCCAAAAATCCCCAAAGACAGAGAGAGATCTTTAATTGACAAATCCATCTAAATCCTAAAATTGTTGACAATTCATCCAAGCGTAAGTCCCTTTGTGTATTACCAGCAAATCGCAATGCCCATTGAGCTTATCCACACGTCAAGACCTGACAAAAGAAACCTTGGAATCGCCATATGATCTTCTAGCAATCTTAGCATACACGGTGATTTTTCAAGAGAGAATAAATTATCTTTGGGTACTTTATTATAATGTTTGGTAGATGATAAAACAGACACCAACATGTCCGCACTTTGAAATATAATTTAATAATAATAAAATTAAAATACAAAATAATAAAAAAGTAAAAAAATATAAAAGAAATGTAATTATATTTTAATTAAGTTAATGAATGGTCAAAAGACATTAAATGAAAAGTTGTGACTCCATTGAACATGAGAAATGAAAAGGAGAAGAGAACCTCAAATATGGGAGAATACTTAAGGGAATTAAAGTGCAGATCCGATTCAATGTGCAAATTTGAATTAAATAAGTGCAAATCTGATTCAAATAAGAAGTGCAGATTTGATAAGGCAATGATGAGGATGCATGACCTTTTGAATGGATGTCTCTTTTCCAAGAGATGTGTCTCCTCAATAAAATAAAATAGTGTAAAAGGATATGGAATGAAGAGATGAAGAAGGAAGGATAAGGATTAAGGAAGGTTAATGGAAGAAGAAAAGGAATGGGCAGAAAATTTAAAAAAAGTGACTTTTAAGGACAGGAATGATGGAATGTTGTGACCCTTTGACAAGGTTGATTGTGAAAGGTTGTGACCTCTGCCAAGGGAAGGCATGTTGAAGGGGTGTGACTTCTCCCTTACAATGGAAGAAGGTTTCATTTAAGGAAAGGGAAGAGATATAGGGAAGTATTGTTGAACACTATCGAATGCTGAAAGGGGTGGGGGTAGGAGTGGGGGTGTGGGTGTGGGTGTGGGTGAGGGGGAAGCCATGATCAAATTAAAACATTTAAACCAAAATATCCATTCAACAAATGTACATGAAATTAAATAATAGAAACAACAAATGCATCCACATAAGAACACCACTATTTTTATGTGGAAAACTCAAACTGGAAAAACTACGGTGATATTTTGACTCACTGTATATATATAGACACACACACAAATGATTAAGGCCATAGGAAAAGGAGCTCATTGCTTTGGACTTGTAGACTAAGGCGCACAACCTTAAGCAAGATACAAAAGAGGGACTTGGACAACTGAAGAGCACCTCTTTACAGCAAGATACAAAACAACTATCCAGATACAATATGAATAAGAAATTTGAACTATAGAAGGATTAGCATCTATCAACATGCAAGTAATAGTTCACATCTTAATGCTTATCTGATACATCTCCGCTCTGTTTTACATTCGAACCTCTGTTTTACTTCAAACACACATAACATTCACATCATATATCTTACTACTTCATCACCATACTTGCACACAAAATATATACATATCTCTTAACATAATTGATTTGCCCTTTATATATCAATTGGAACATCACTAACTTCTATTAGGTCGGCTTAAAATATGTAACACGTATATACATTATTGACCTAAAACATTGCATGCAGAAGCCAAAGAAGATGTGTGAAGATTCACACAAATTCAATACACCTTCCAATTATCCACAAAGGTTTTGCACACAACTACATAGACCAAAACACATAAGCTAATTCATACTAAACTGTTATACCCAAAATATCTTAATACAAACTCAAAAACACAATATGTGATCCACTACGAAAGAAGCATCACATGTTAGGAACAATATCAAATGATCCACAATAACCTCAAGGGAATAGAAAGATGAGGAAAATAACGCATTCCTCCACACACTCTTGAAATTGTGCTAATACTAATCATAGACTTAAATGACACTCAAGGACAAACATCCAATCAACTAGAAAATTGAGAACAGTTTGTCATAATCATTCTACTCCAATCAACATAGCTATCTTGTACATCTCTACTACATACATATATTCCAAACAAAGATATTGTTCATCAGAACAGTCGGCAAAGATAGTAACACATTTTCCATACCAAAAAAAAGATATTATTCTTTCAAAAATACATCATATCATCAATGTTAGCCATCCAAAAAGATTATAGATAGTTAACATAGCATATTCCCATATTCTTGAAAACACCACATAAATCTACATATACCTTTGTATCACATTACCAATAGATAGATATCCAAACACGTCTGAACCAACAACCCATCATCAAGGACTTTAACCAAAATAAACTATCAAACCATACAATTCACCATATATTTTTGCATTACATCACATCCGAACCAACAACACCAACATCCCAGACCACGGCTTTAGATTTGACATCAATGACAACAAAAACTCATATTTGCAACAATCTCCACCTTTGTCATTGACGGAAAAACAAAAATAAATTGCTCCTAATACTTACCCCCATAGAATACTTCTCCCCTTTTGAGATCAAAGACAAAGGGCAACTTTTTTCATACATTGCCAAGCCAAATATCCTTGAACTATTCTTCAAATCCACAATAGAAGAGTTTCATGCATGAATAGTAGTAGAAAGAATTGTATTCTAACTTTCACATTCAAGATATGTATTTATTGCAACATAAAAAATATTTGCATTTATCACACTTTGTTCTATATTTTCGACATCTGCGAGCAATATGATGAAAGAGGACATTCATAATTCCATTCCATCCTTAAGGCCACTAAACAATTTTATAAACTCATCTCTTTCTCTTTGTTGTGGGGATATTTGAGAGTGGAGATCTCAAACCTTAGATATCAAACGAGTAAGCCAACTCAGTAAGTCGAGACTCAATGTAGTTTATCCATTCTTGAATTTCTTTGTAGTAACAGGGCACTGTATTGTCATAAAATTATGACCCTAGCAATTTTCAACTACATTAGGGTCCTCATGCATGCGAGATCGAATCCTCTAGCCTGATCGGAGATCGGAGACTGCTCAACCCTCCAAAATAGCTTATTTCTTGGCCTTTGCACCACCTCGTCTGCACTCTGCCCTAGAGAATTGAGTAGGATAGGGGTGTGGCACCACTGTCCCCCCTAGGACAGGGGCATGTCACCCTTTTTCTCCTAGGATATGGGTGTGTTTCCCCTTTCCTTGCCCTATTTTGGGACAAGACCTTCCTAGAGCATGCATTTTGGGTTATGCATTGGGCGGGAAACTCCCCCGATGTCGACCTGTGATGAAAATCAAATCCACTAACATGTATTTAAGGGGCATTCATCCTCTCATTTGCATAAGTGGAAGTTGGATAAGATTGGATTTTGTTAAGTTGCATAAGCGATCAAGCATTCAAGAGCATTCTCTTCCAGCATTGAGCATTCTCAAGTCTCCCTTCAAGGCTAGGTGTTGCATTCAAAAATAGGATTCAACCATTGAAGAGGAGATTGATTCCAACATTAAATTCCACACAAAAACTTCTATCAAAATTGCTATCACAAACTCCCTTGAGGTGATTTACAATCCAGTCTTTCATTTACATCTACTTGCAAGTACTTTCTTTCATTACTTAGTTAATTCCAAAACTAGGGTTTGACCTAAAGGCAAACCCCCAATCCCAACCCATCTTCTTCTCTTTTCTATGTGTAGGTGGTAGGTGCACAATTGTGCTTTCGGATTTGGGCTCCATTTGCAGAGGCAGAAAAAAACCTTTTTGTTTCACGGATTTTTTCGAAGGACCGTGTACCTTCCCACCACAGTTTGGGCAAATTTTCTTCAAATTCGCATGGTGACTTCATCTTGACATATTACTACTAGATCTAGGTGCACAACTTCATCCCATATTATGATCTTAAGTTATAATCAGTTCTTTGTCACTTTCACACTACATAATTCAATAAATTCCTTTCCATTTCAAATAAGGAAGAGGGGATCAACTTATCATTCCGATTTCATTCAGAATTCAATCTTCTTCCAATGTAACTAGGTGAAAAGTTTTTGAAGGGAAATCCATAGTGAAACTATCATCTCTACTTGGAGGGAAAGGGTATTCTTCCTCTTGATTTCTCATTCACATTTCACCGCATTACATTTTGGTGAACCTGACGTCTTGCATGCTTTCCTTTGAACAAAATTGCATATTTTTCATTTGCAAGTTTCAAATTTATGCAAACTTAGTGGTTAAATCATTAAAAACCCTAGTTTTTCAAATTAAAATTGAACTTGTAATTTGTAAAAATTGCTTGTGGCTATCTTAGATCTGAAAATTGTCTTGTTCAATTTGTAATTAAAATTTACAAAATTAAGAGGTTACTTGTTAAAACCCTAATTTTCAAGAATCGTCTTGAACTTGTGCAAAAATTGGATTTCCATTTAATTTTTAGATTTCTGATTGTTCTCAGACTTGTCTTCATTCCTACAATTCAAATTTTTAATTTCCCCCCTTTTTCCATGTTACCCTCCCTTAATTTTCAATTGTTAAGTTGAACAATTCTGGCGGTTTTTTTTAAAGTGGAGCCTTGTGTAAAGTTTAGTTATATGTTGGGTCATAAATTCTTTGAACTTGAACCTTTTTGTTGAACTCGTCCAAGGTACAAATTTTAGGTTCAAGTGGTTTGGTCGCTCTATGGTCATGTCTTTATTAAATTTTTAAAGGGTGTGTCTTTGAACTTGAACCTTTGAACTACCGTTGTTGAAAGTTCAAGGTTCAAGATTCAATATGTGTAAGAGTAGATTTTGGTTTGAGGTCTTGTCTTTAGCAAGGTTAGTTGTATATTCTTATGTTGGTTCATCGATAGACTTTTTTTTGGTTTTGTTGAACTTTAACCCGTGAACCATCGTTGAAGGGGTTCAAGGTTCAATGTTGGATGAATGCAGCTTCAAGCGGAAGAGGAAAGCCTCATGTTGGCAGGTGTTTCAAAAAATAAACAATATTCCAAATTTAAAAAGAACCAGAGATAATAAGTCGTGGGGTGTACTTTTTTGTATGGTAATCATAAAGAGGAAGGAATAAGTCGAATAATGATGAGATGTCAAGAAAATGTCTTTTCAGAGTAAGAAGACATGGATAAGTAGTCAATTAATCCTGAATGAATCGTGTGAGCAATTATTTCACCCTTACTTGAGTTTTTTTGTTTGTTTTAAAATCATTTCTTGTAGTTTCCCATTTCACAATTAAGCAAGTGTTGGATGCTACGCATGGTGACTTGACCTTTGTTTTTGCAATCCAAAATCCTCTTTCAAGGTGAGTTTTTTTTTCCCTCATCCTTGTCATTCCATATATTCAAGGAGCTCTGTTAATTTATTTTTTGGAAAAGTTTCTTGTTTACATCTGAGTCCTATGTGGAAACCCAAGATGAGACCAACATTTCCTAAAATTGACCAAAACTCAAGGATAGTTTGTTCACACCTATATTTAGGTGATACTTTCCTCCCATAAGTATATTTAAAGGAATTTCATGAGAGAGTGTAGGATTTTGCAAATTCCCGTCTCATACAGAAAATAATTGATAGTGGGTTAATAGAAACAATAGCTTTTCTTTCAGCCCTTCTCTATCTAGAATTAGTCCAAGAATGTATGAACCACTATGACCCTATTCAAAGGAGCATCCAAAATGTAAATGGTGAAGTTCTGCTGAAATTGAATCGAGAAACCATTGTTGCAGTCATGAAGATTCCTGAGAAATAACGGTATGAGGAGTGGATAGTGTCTAAGTCACAGGAGTTATTTTCCAAAAAGAAGATAATATATTGAAGTGTTATTGCCTGGAACTAGTTATTGAAGCTTCAGAAGGGTGGCTATCATTTACCTAGATCATTAACTAGAGAATATTTGATTAGAGAGGTACAGGATATTGTCATTTTGCTTCATAGGATTAGAGGGAATCGGATGGCCTTCTTTTGGGAAGATTGGATGTACTTCTTTGTTCAGGTTATTTTACTTGATGGGAGATACATAGATTGGGCGGAGTTAATTGCTGAAAGGATGCATGAGGGTTTAAGTTGTTTTGGTAACAAAAAATTCTATATGTTATCTTACCTCATATACTGTTTAGGTTGCACTCGCCAATGGGTTGGCTTATACCATGAGAATTGGCGAAATGATATGAGGATATATGATATCACCTGCATTTGCAACAGAACAAAGCCACTAAGAATTATCATAGGCTCCATGATGTTTTCCTTGGGAGACTGGTGTTTGAGTTGAAAGGGGATATGCATAAAAGATTGACTAAGGAAGCCATGCAGTTTGTAAGCACATATGGGAGCTTCTATATTCAGTTCTCCAAATTTACTTATTTGAGGGTTGGCAATTTTGAAGGTGAACCATATAAATTGTCAAGATATGTCTTTGATAGGCAAGTTTTAATTGAAGTATGCAGGAAACTTGCTCATATTGACAAGAAGTACAGGGCGAAGCACCAAACAGGAGTTTCTTTTCCCATTGAGTTGACTTACTACACCTATAATAGTGTCTTAGATGCCCTGAATTTAGAGTTGGAGTTCAATAAGCTCAACTTTCAGTTGTGTACTCCCAGGATTGATTTTTATGCTAAGGGGTTTGCAATGGCTCACCTTACACTCTGGAAATATTTTCAACATATATCAAACCTAGAATATTTCCGAGCGGATTGCATGGATGAATATGAGGTTTGAAGAAGAGCTCACTTAAGGCTTTCAGTACAACAAATTAGGAATTATGGTCTGAAGATAAATACTACAAATATTGTTGATGATGAAAGTGATTTTCTTGATTCCTAGTTTGTTGATGATAGGAAGAAGGGGGTAATTCCAAAAATAGATTCAGAATCAAATGAAGAACATATTCAAATCAGGACGTTCTCGGTTATCCGAAGGACAGAAAAGTGGCTTAGAGAATGGAGATTGAGCAGAAGTTTAAGAAAAAATTCAACCACTCCCACTAAATCCCTGGTTTCTAATCCCCTTGTTCCATTTTGTGCAGGCTCTTCCAAGAAAAAGGAGAAGGGTGAGTGGGTAATAGAAAGGGTATAAAGCAAAGAAGATTTACCAACAGGTAGAATCACTCGTTCTAGAACTAAGGGAAAACAAAAATCTTCCTCTGCTGATATAGTAATTGACCTTGAGACTATACCCAAGATGGATATTTCTTTTTCAAATCCAAATGTGGAAGTACAGGATTTAGATGATGAGGGTGGCAGCCAACAGGTAGATGAAGCCCTAAATGTGGAAACTACTTTAGTGGTGAGAGATCAAAAGGAGGCAGAAATTGGTTCGGACAAATCTCTCATAACCCCATGTCCAACATGGTTGGAGAAAACATTAACCAGTAAGAAAAGGAACATTGTTCCAGTATCTATCCCTATCGAGGATATGGTTAGTAAATGTCTAGGTAAGGTTTCTAAAGCCAAAAGGTTAAAGACTATCAAAAATTTATTTTGATGAGGATACAAGTAATTGGACTACAGGGATTGCCTAGCCAAAAATTGATGGAATTATAGTTGTTCCAACAAGTAAAGATTTCACGGTGGAAAAAGTGAACTTAGGGGAAAGAACTCGCGCATCAGATGCATTACATTTGGAAGTTTCAACCAAGAAGATGTTGAAAATATCTTGGAAGGATGAAAAAGATAAGTCTGAAATGAAAGAGATAATGAGGAGCATGACAGAATACATTGAGGCCATCAATAGTCCTAATCCGCAACCCATTTCTTAGACTCCTACATCTTTTGACCCTAGGTCCCCTGTCAATCAGAAAATAATCAAGCAAATTCAAAAATGCAGATTAAAATGACAGATGTTGTTGTGGATTGGCTAGGCGAAATTCAGAAAGGGGGGAAATATTTTGTGGATCTGAGTAAGGTCCATGATGATGCAAACACAGTATTAAACGAATTGGAGAATGAAATTGTCAAATGGAAGAATGAAGAAGTTGAGGGGGTGAAAAGGGCAGCTCAGATGAGAGAAGTACAGAAATATGGTGTAATAAAGTTCTTGTTAGAGAAGCCAGTTCCTACCTTGGATGATAATGTTTTGTACATGTGCCAATGAAATGTAGAATGGAGAAATGCTTTGGTGAGACAGGCGTATGAAGAGTCTGTCAAATTAGTAAATCAACTTGCAGAATTGATATCCTCCATGCACAACGAGCTTCATTGTGTTGGCTTGAAGTGTTTAAAAGATGATGGAAAAACTCTAGAAATAATTGAGGTCATAACAAGGTTGTTAGAAGAGAAAATCAATCACATCAAAGAAGCCAAGGACTTGATTTCAAATGACTTGAGCCTCATGTCTAAAACAGAATCACTTATTTTCTTGTGCATTCAGAACCTAGGTGAGAATGCTGATAAAGTAGCGCAAATACATCACAAGAAGGAAGTATGGAAGCAAAGAATGACACGTGTGGGGCTAGCGTATAGCACAATCATTTAGCACTTTATTGTTGCTTACAAAGATTGGAAGAAGAAAGTGGTTATCAAAACTCCTTAGGAATGTTCTATGCTAGGATGTCTCTTTTTCAGTTGTTAGTTGTGAAAGAGTTTTATTTTCCTGTTTAAACACTGGTTTCTCTAAATTCGTGGGGCGGAAATGGTTGGTTTTCCATGTTTCATGTATAAACTGTTAGCCAGGTTGTGGCTATATAAACTGATTTGCTTGACTTTGATAAAGTTTGAGAAATTTTGGTGGTGATATAGATTAGCAGACTTAGTTTTCTTATGAATGTGTTGAATTTTCAAAGAAGACATTTTATCAATGAATAGAATATACTTATTTTGCAGCTTTCAAATCTGTGTGTTTGAACATGAATAGAAAATCTCTATTGAGATATATTCGTTTATGTAGCATCTATTGCTTCTTTGGTTATTTCACTTTCATAAGTTTGTGAATAAATTTAATAAGTAGGTCTTTTGTTGATTTTGCATGGATGTTCTAATCCCCTTTTCCTATGAGACATGAGAGAGTCTCGATCAGATATGTGTTAAGAGGAGATTTTCTGAGAAGTGAAGCTATTTTAGTTCTGAGCCTACGTGTTTACGTACGTGATATTTTATCTTTATAGCATTCAAGTGGTGTTGACTTATGAATGTGAATGTCTGTATTCGCTTCTTGGTTAAAGGTGAAGTTAGAATTTTAAAACAATTCAATGGATATCATACGAGAAGCTACACCCTTATGCAGAGGGTAAATTATTCATAAATTTACCCAACTATTGGTTCAATTTGTCTTCCAAGAAAGAGGGGTAACATGAATCAGTCAACATAAAATTAAGACAAGACAAATTTGTTAACCAACATTCCCAAAATTCAAATTTTAAAATTAAGTGGTTAGTTCATAAAACCCTAATTTTCAAATGTAATTGGATTTTGTGTATGGTGAAATGTGAATAATGTAAACAACAATATTGAAAGACTAAATGAATTCAACCAAAAAACCCTAGCCTAACAACAACAAAGATCCACCATAACATATGAAGATTACCTAAGACAATGCAAATCAACAAAATCAAAAAGATTATACCATCACATGTCCACTAGGGTTTGAATCTCCATCCTTCCTATCTCTATTGATCTTGTTTGATATATTTGCTCTCAGATTTTATGTGTGCACAAGAGCTCAACAAAGAATGGAAATGTGGTTGATAGCTTGATCGCGGAAAGGCTTGATTGCATAAGATTGATTAGAATGCTACGAGTTGAATAGAATGCTTAGGAGGATTGATAATGAAATAAGATCCTCTTATATAAAAGATGTTGTAGGAAATGGAGGGATAAGATTAAGAGGTGTAAAAGATAGATGGTCGGCTAGGATTAGAGGGTAGGTAGAGAAAATAAGAAAATAATGAGAGGATAGGTAGTGTAAGAATTAAGAGATGAATGGCATGTGTCATGGGTAGAAAAGGCTAATGAATTAATAAAATAAATAAATATTTATTTAATTAATAGAGGAAGTGGGATCAATTAAATAAATAAAAGTATTTTTCTAAATGAGAAAAGGCTTAGAAGAGGATAAATGAATTAATTAAATAAATAAATATTTATTCAATTAATAGAAGACTTAGGCTTAAATAATTAAATAAATAAAAATATTTACTTAATTAGGCGGGACAATTTTAGGTGTCTACAGATCTTGTGCAAATTTCAATCAATTTCATTCAAACCCATATTTCTACACATTTTCTAAGGTGTCCTTATCCATTAGGTTTGACCTTTTTCAAAATTGTAATTCAATTCCTCTTTTTCTTCAAAAGCCTAATAGGGTCCTATTTTTACATTTGTGCCTTCATTTCGCCCATCTAGAGGTCGTAAAATTTGTCAATTTTTGGGGGTTGGCTTTGAAATCATCGTAATATTCATCCCTGAAAATTTCAAAAAAAGTTGGTTGGACCATGTGCGTTCCTGCCACGATCCTTGACTTTTTTCCTGAAATTTTGAGAGGTTGTTATGACTGTATTTAATCACCTAAATTGAGAAGATTGTCTTATTTTGTTGATTTTTTATCCCTCTAGAATCGGAAATACCTCCAAAATTCAACATTTCAAATTTCAGGAAATTTTTTTAAATTAAGAGGTTAATTATAGTCTGCCCTGATTTTAAAATTAAGTGGTATTCCCTTAGCCCTAATTTTAAATTTTAAATTTCCTTTCATTTTTGGAAATTGTGTCATCCTCTTTCCCCAACAAAGTTCAGATTGTGTAATCATTATTTTCTTAAATTTTGCATTAATCAATTTTGTAAGCTTTGTTCCAAAATACAAAATTCAAATTTTCCCTCTAGTCCATGAGTTTTACCACTATTAGTCCTACCTATCCCATCCCCGTTAGATAAAGCATTAGAATTAAGGTTTCCCAAGGTTTAATTACTAAGGAGATGGAGCCTAATTTGGGTGAATTCTTAATGAGGATCATGCTAATTCTTTTCATCCTAATCATGTGCCTATTCACCCCATTGATGAATCCCATGATGAAGAAGACGATTTAACTAGGGTTTCTATAGATCAACTTTCCACATTGGAAAATCAATTTGATAACTTTCAACAATAGATGTCCCAATAATACCCTAATAGTGAAGCTATTCCATTAATTGAAGGCCTTAAACGTATGATTCAAAGTGATAAGAATAGAATTGATGTGTGGTATTGCACATATTGTTGATTCTAATGTCATGCCTATCAAGAGTTATGTCGAAACCCTGGTTTACTCACAACCTTCAACACAAGTCAATCCTTATATTCCTTTGACTACCCTTATGACTAGTATTTCTACTTTTACCTCCAACATTGTGGCTACATCAACTAAAGGTGTCATTCCTACAAACATTGGTCATGGGGGCAATCCCACTTCTTCATTTAATCCTCCATATTTACCTATGTCTTCCGTAAGTATTCCTACTATTCCTCAACTAATCAATGTGACACAAGGGGGTAATTCCTTCAACAACTTTATTCCTCTTTTAAGTGTCCCTTTTCCTACCTAATCATCACCTATGCCTACTTATCATAATGTTGCACAACCTTATTCTTAGTCCATGCCTTCTTTCAATAGCATCACACAACCTTCTCAATCGCTTATGTCTAACATCCATTCTTCTACCGAGATGACAATTAACAATCTTTCTCAAACCGTGTCTTCCTTACAGCAACAAATTGCTTCTATGAGTCAATCCAAGTTTAGTGTGCCCACCTTTGATGTTGTGATCCCACTTTCTCTTGATATTATTAAAGTCGTTCCACCTAAACATGTTGAGATCCCTCAATTGGAACTCTATAATGGAAAAGGTGATCCTCTTATGCATGTCAAAACATTTCAAACCTTATGCACTGATTTTGCTTATGATAAAAAATCGCTTGCAAAATTGTTTAAAATAACACTAAGAGATAAGGCTTTACAATGGTATTTCTCTTTGCCTTCTTATTCTATCACTTCTTTTCAACAACTAGCAAATGCTTTCATCCAGCAATTTCAAAACAACATTGGTCCTAAAATCACTTTGACTGATTTAATGCATTGTAAACAAGGTGTTAAAGAAAAAGTGACTGATTTCATTGGTAGATATAAGCATTTGTGTGCTCAAATTTCTTTTCATGTACCTGATAATGATATTCAAATAATTTTTAATTCTAATTTACAAAAAGATATCAGGGAAAAGCTTCTTTTGTCTGAGTTTACTTTCTTTCTGTAGTTGTGTGCAACTCTCCACAATTATCAACTGGTTGTGAGTCAAATGGAGAAATTCACTCCTATGGCTCCGAGTGATAAGGAGGAGAGTGTTCAACAACCATTTGCGAATTTCAAAGCAACAGAAACCTTCATCAAGTTCAATGATACAATCAACAACCACAATGTGAATGCTACAACACATGTGCCTTCTATTTCTAAATTTTTCCAAAGAGAAAGACAATTTACTTCCTTGAATGAATCTTTACATAATATTATGTCTCAGTTGTTGCACAAAAATGTTATCAAACTTCCTCCTATAAAACATGTTAATCCTTCTAAAATTGCATCCCCTTATTTTGATAACAATTCCTTTTGTCAATTTCATCGCCAGCTTGGTCATGATACTGAGAAATGTTTCGCATTGAAGAATAAGATTCAAGATTTGATTGATAATAATACTATATTTGTGGCAGGTGTGAATGATAAAGGGAATAAATCAGTAGCTCCTCCTAATCAAAATCTTAAGATTTTCACTGATCCCTTGCCTTCTCATACCTCTAACGTTATTGAGATTGTGCCTATTTATTTCTCTTTTGAAGAATTCACCTCTATGGCTCCAAACTTGGTTAATATGGTAGAAACACAAGAAATGCTTAAGGATCCTTGTATTACATTTGACCCTAGTGAGATCATTAGAGCACTTTATGGCCCTTTATACATAGTTGCTAAGGTTAAAGATATCCCTTTTTGTGGTGCCTTGATTGATCCCTCTTGCATGGTTAATGTCATAACTGAAGAGTATCTTTTCACTTTACGATTACATAAACTAATATATGATGCTTTTAATTTGGTTGTGAAGTTATTTGATGGCTTCTTTTGTCCTACCATTGGTTCTATCACCCTTCCTGTTGAATTGCATACTAAATCCATGGATGTTGACTTTGTTATCATACCTTCTTCTGAGCAATTCCATGTGAAGTTGGTCTATCCTTGGCTATCTTCCCTGAAGGATATTTCTTCTCCAATACACAAGTGTCTAAAATTTCCTTATAATGGAGAATTCATAACCGTGAACCATAGTTTATTTTGTCAATCTGAAAGAAGCCCTGGTGTTTCTATTGATTTCTTTTGGCCTAAACAATTTCAATCTTTTCCATCAAGGAGCGATGCTCTTTTTCAATCTTATCAAAACTAGAAGAACGATATGATCATATCCTTAAGTAAACCTAGATCTCCAACACTTGACATTCCTATTATTCTTCAAGATGAGGTTCTTCCCCTCACGGATAGAACTAATCTCCCTCCTCAGGAAGATCATCAACCTATACCTATGGATGTGACTTTACCTTCTCTTAAGGAGAACAACAATATTCTTCCTAAGGTTAGACCTATACATCCTCCTCATCATGGACCTAGTCTCCTTCCTACACCTAATACTCCTCCTTTCTATGGCATAGTTCCACCTCCTTCCTCTTATCGAGAGAAGAGGCCTTCTTCTCCTATTGTTCAACCAAAAATACCTCAACCTAAACCTTCCACTATCAAGGAGAGAAGCATTCCTACTTTTTCAACTATTCCTCCTCCTTCTCAGCCTTCTACTAAGACTCGATGGAATCGTTGTGCGAGAGAGCACCGATGAAGACATTGTGTCCGAGCTCATGAAGCTATCCCTCAAAATAGTCAATCTCCTCAGACTCCGACAGTTGACATGGTTCCCTTTTCTCCTAAGCAAGATTTTCAGCCTACATCTCCAAATCATAAGTTGCACAAAGCATGTGATGGTTTTACTCCTATTCATGTTCTTGCTCCTCTTTCTCTAAACTTTGATGAAGAAATGGGTGAAAATTTTATTCATAATAGCAATACAACTCCTAATGCTTCTAATAGTGAGTATGAGTATGTTGATGTGGACAAGCATTTATCAGATGAGTTTTCACAAACCCTAATCCTAGCTCCTCGAATTGAACAAAGTGACTTACAACATGAGCATAGTCCTTGTTTGGATCTTGTGATAGCTCCATCTGCTATGCTTGATGTCGCTCCTCTGGCGTGTTGCTTGCCTTCCCAAAATAGTGATCAGCAAGATCGGGAGGTGGATGTCATGCTAGATTAGCAATATTAGCAATGTAGATCTTCTCTCTTTCTCCTTTCTTGCTCTTTTGTGACAATTATTCTATGTGTGTCTATGTTCTTCTATTGTTCCCTTAATATCTACTTGGGGACGATGCAAAGCATTGAGATCTTTTTTTGGTCTCTTTCATGTTGACTCAAAAGACATCCTATCTTCCCTTTCTTCCAAGGTAGCATCCTTCTTTGGGTAATGACAATTATTATATGCATATACATACATGATATACATGAGTTATCATACAGCATATTGACCCCAAGGAAAGTGACACTACCTCGTGTTTTGTGTTCATTATCCTTGGGTTTATTCCTTGATCGGGGGGCTAAATGTTACTACTTATCAAATTGCCATTAGTTTTTATATTCAAAGTCATACTATATACTCTAGTCGGTTAACACTATCGAATCATGCAGTCGGTATACACAGAGAAGTCGGTATGCACAGCCTAGTCGGTTACAAAGGAAAGCAGTCACAGAACGCAGTATACACCGAGCTGTCTACTAAGTATCTATTTATGACTACCGAGCAGCCAAGATGACACACCGAGTTGATATACACCGAGGGAAACGTGTTACCAGATACATTGAACCTAGACATGTATATGAAAACGTGTTACAAGATCGAGGCACATCTAACCATCATTACATTGGAAATTGCACTAGAAGATTGTGTATGATTTTGAGATCAATCTAACCAATGAAATATTTTGTATAGTTATTCATTCGAGGAATATTGTTTGTAAGATCGAAGCAATGAATTAGATCACCATCTTAAGAGATCTATTTATACAGCATGAGTTAAGGGTGTATGTATGTGTGTAAGAAGATTGTTACAGAGACACAGAGGTCACCGAGAAGGTTTTCAGAGAATAGTCGAAGAATAGAGTAAACAGAAGGGTTTACCGAGTTACTATATGGGTTACTGAGGTATGCTATAAGCAAGGTAATCTATTCTGAGCACATAGAATCTACTATAACATTTCAGATGTAAAGTTGCAGATATTTGTAATGATTTTATTGTAATATTGTGAAGTTGAAAGAGAAACCTTTAACAGGGTAAAAGACTCTAATCAAGTCTATAAATTGTAAAGCCGCTAACTAGGTGCAGCATTCAGATTAAATGTTGTAAAATCCTTTAGAAAGGTAGGTCTAACAGATCGTGTTACTCCTAATAGGGTAAGCTATCAGAAATAGCTAAAATGTAGCTCTAACCAAGCACTCTTTATTATTGCAGTAGTGAAGTTGTGGGTGCCATCCCCACCGTAGTTTTTCTCTCTAACCAAGAGTTTCTACGTAACCAAAATATATGTGTTATGGAGTGAATCATGTATGATTGTTATCTATTTGTTTTAACTTTATTTTATGTTACTGCACTATTATGTTTATGCATAACAGTAAAGTTATTATTCAAGAAAAGTTTTGGAGTACTGATTCACCCCTCCCCTCTCAGTACATTAGCTTTCCATATTGGGCCTAACAATTGGTAATAGAGCTTGAATCTTGGAAAGGGGTTTAACTACCTAAAGAGAAAGATCTTATCAATAAAAGGCTACAAACAATCTTGGAGGATTGTACATCTGCAAGAAGAGATGGATCATGCTAATCAAGTGATTGCAGACATGCAAAGGCAAATGCAAAAATCTCTGAAAGTAAGAAGAAGATTATCTAATGACTTGCAGGATTCTCAAGAGTTAGTGGAACAAATTGAGACATCATCTGAGAACAGTATATCTAAAGAGACTAAAGAAATGATTGGAGTATTGAAAGAAAAGAACAAAGCACTGGTTGATCAACTAAAAGCAATGAAAAGAGAACATGAACATTTCAGCACACAAATGACTAAAAATCTAGATGCATTAAGGACAGCTAAGGATAAAGCAAGAGATCTCAAAAGAGAGAAACAACAACTTGAAGTCTTAGTATCTGATAAAAATGATGAAATCATAAGGTTGACTGGGATTCAACAAAATATGATAGATCAACTAGGTTATGCACATCATGAAGCAATTCTGAAGAATGATGAAAATCAAGCATTGAAACTTGAAGTATCAAGGTTGACCAATGAACTTGAAACAGAGAAGAAATCCAAAGAAACACTGAAGAAGAGTTATGAAGCATCAAAGATGTTGGATGAGCAACTGAATACAAGAAGACCCAACAAAGATGCAGGACTCAGTTACAAAGGAAAAGACTTTACCGAGAAAGGAATTCATACTACCGAGAGAGGAGAATCATCAAAGCAAGCTGGAAAAAGGAATAACATCAAAAGAAAGAAGCCTATTTGCTACTACTGTGGAAATCAAGGTCACACTACCAACATATGCCAAATTAGAAAAGGTAAGCAACTGAATATCACTAAGTCCAATGGTTATTGTTACAATTGCAATAAATATGGTCACACATCTAATCAATGTAGGACAAAGTCTGTTAAAAACTATCAAAAGGCAAGATTCAAAGGGTTTTGTAGAAACTGCAATAGATATGGACATAGTACTGAGAAGTGTTGGCTTAAGCAAAAGAACTACATGTGGTCTGCACACCGAGCAAACACTAGAGATTACCGAACTCACACAGATCCTTATCGACAATATGCAGTAGTACCATGGGATTACAATACAAGGATATGGTGTGAATGTTGTGGAAGATATGGACATATTAATGCCAACTGTTTTATCAAGTTTGGAATGAAAAACCGAAGATCATGGAGAAATCCTAGTATGTCATGTTTTCATTGTCACAAAGTTGGACATTTAGCTGAAGATTGCAGAGATCAATCTAGAGGAGACGCTGAAGAAATAAAAGAAAAATTAAAGATGATTTGGAAAAAGAAGGAAATTGTGTCAAATGAAGAAAGCACCTTACCTACCGAATTAGGTGCACCTATTCCAAATTAATCAGCAAAGGTATTAAGGGACTACATTCTCTAAAGGTTAAAATCATAACAGTTCCTATTCTATTATGTACAAAATTCAAAATCTGCATAGTTAAGATGCATTAGTAAGTTTGAAATTCTATCAAAAGTACTTTACAGGAAACCTATCAAGTTGATGAATACAGGAAGCCTGTCAAGTCGGTAAATGAAGTAAATTTGGTTACTTGGTTAAAACGAGAAAAGAGAGTAAATCGGTTAAGGTAAACCGAGTGCATTTAATGTTTTGACCTAACCCGCACAGAGCCTGGTAAGGTATTTTGTGTACTTAAAAGCATTTTCACGGTCATTTACATTCACCAAGTTTTTGAAAGAGCAGAGCAAAGCGAATCAAGGCAATCAAACCTCATTCAGAGCGAATCCAAGGTATTTACATCAAATCTCATCGCATTGTTAAGCTGGTTTACCGATCTTATCAAATTGTTATTTTCTGCTGAGTGTGAAGTGTCTGTCGTTTGTAACCCGTCAAACCCTAAGGATAGTTTGCTAAGTTTTTACCTGAAATCTACAATGGCGCCCAAGATCCAAGATCCCATTGTTGTCAAGAATGTAGAGAAGCCCTCACTGAAATACACTTTGACTCCTAAAGTCGCCTCTGAACCGGATGACAAAACCGCCTTTTCATTCATCCCGGATCGAGTCTTGTTAGTCGAAGATGTTAGATTCTTCACCAAATGTCGTGTTGAAGAACTTGGTCATGTTGAGATAAGAGACACCTATGATGAACTATGTACCGATGGTGTATTGAATAGCAAGTATGAACACATTAGAATCAAAGGATTGACTGAAGCCCTAACCTATCCTCGTGTGTTCAACCCCAAATGGGTCAAGTTTGTTCTAGGTAGAGTTCATGATGATTTCATGTGGCTAGAAGAGCAACCATTCAAAATCACCAAGGAAATCATTCATGTGATCACTAGTTATCCTATCGATGATCATGCATGAGCTCAAAAGATGATATCATAGAAGGAATTAATCAGTTTAACTGGAGTTGAATCTGACTACAGAGGATTGAAATTGAACAATGTCACTGATGCAGAACTTAAGTTTGCCATTAGAGTAATTGGTTACTGTTTCTTCCAATCAGCAAGGGAAAACAGTGTACCCTGTGCCGCAATTGACATAGCCAATAAAAGGGAATGAAAACTGACTTATGTGAAGTGTTACTGAAAAACCTTTTTGAGAACCTGAACACAATAAGGAAGCCGAAGAAGAACAACTCAGCAAATACACTAAAGTTTGGTTCACTTCTTATATGATGTTTTTCTACTTTGAAAAATTCTTTCCATCAGTTGGTAAAGTAGTTTGGGAGCTACACTGACCAATCACCCATCAGATTAATGACTTTATCAAGATGCTAGGTGATAATTTCAATGATAGAATGGATGATTATTTCAGCAAATTTCAAGAGAAGATGCACAATAGGTACTGGATTCCACCCCAGCTAGTGGAGAAATATAAAGATGATATATGCTTTGAGGTAGACATCGATTACTATTATGTGAATGATGTGGAACCAAGAACTCAATCTTTGCCACCTATGGGTTACCAAATTGACTTTGATATCACACAACAGCA
The DNA here is from genome assembly GCF_030272615.1 of Cryptomeria japonica. NCBI lineage: Eukaryota > Viridiplantae > Streptophyta > Pinopsida > Cupressales > Cupressaceae > Cryptomeria > Cryptomeria japonica. The sequence goes on along the minus strand of NC_081408.1, from coordinate 378,421 downwards.
AATTGATGCATATCTTTCAATACCAAGGCATGCTACTGAACTAAGATATGGAACCTATGAAGAGGTGAAGGGAAAAGTAAGAATGAGCATTGTAGTACCCAAAGCTACAAGGAAAGCAACAAAGATGATAAAGGTTTTAATGGAGAAATTCGGAGAAGATTCTTCCTCCACACCTATCAAAGGCACTCTTTCCATCACCGAAGAGGAATCAGAAGCTCAAGAGGCAACAATAACATTGAGCACCAAACTACCTAAGGGCAAAGTGTTGAAAAGAAAGAAACAGGACACTTCAAAGGCCCTACCGACTCCTCCAACAAAGAGACCTAATACAAGAGCATCAGCTGCATCACCGAGTAAGAAACAAAAGAGTGTTACTGCTCCCAAGGTAACAAAGACCTACAAGAAATCTACTCGGAGACTCATTCTGGCAAAAGAGTCTAGTGATACAGAATCTGAGGATGCCAACAAATTCCAGATTGTCAAGAGCAAGAAGGTAAATATACATAGTGTTGAAAACTTTTGTGCCAATCTAAAAGAATATGGCAGATTTGGTTCTTTTAGATATGTCAAGTATGAAACAAGAAATAATGATGAGAAGAGACAATTTGAAGAAGCTATCATTTGCACACTTCTAAAGTTTTGGCTAGCTCCATTAGAACTAGTAAAGTCACTTCCAAATGAACTTTACTTGCATATTGATAACAGGTGGAAGTATGCAATGGACTCAAAGAAACAAATCAGAGAAAGAAGTCTAGTCCATCTATTTCCTGATATGTCTGTAGCAGAAATAAAAGAACATTTGACAACCTACAATTCAAAATTTCTTGTCAAACAAAGAGCCTTAAAATTGATGAATGGGCTATATATTGATGTATAAAATGAGACAAAAGCAAAATGGCAGGAAATCTTCAAAATCAAAGATGCCAGTGAACAATCTAAAGTTGAAATCGTTGATGTCACCGAGCAAGATCCTAATGTCATTGAGCATGGTCCTAACGCTACCGAGCAAGACCCGGCTGACACTATTCAAATTGATGAAGATGTCATGGATACAGAGGAATAGGAGTAGGAAATGATAAAAGGCACTACATATGCAAAACTTGTATCTAGTGAATTTGTATTAGAACAAGTTCAGCCTTATCCACCGATCAATCAACCTGTCTCTACTGAAGGTCCCCAGGATACAGCACAAGGCATCGAAGGTCACAAGTCTACAAAAGGAGAAGAGACTACTCAAGACCAAAACTCTGAAGCACCTTTGAGCACTGAAAATGTAGCAGCTGAGACACCCAGTACCGTGACACCGAAAGACACCACAACAGCTACCGGAACCAACCAAAGTGTTGCCTCTACCGAGCAACCTACCGAGGGTCAGCAAACTTCTCAAGCTATTGTCTTGGTCCAACCAACCAAAGGTAAAGAGAAGAAGGTAAAAAAGCATAGTTTCAAAGTTGATTTATCTAAACCAATTGTGTTTCCCAATGTGGATATATCAAAATTAAAGGGGAAAGCACTCGTTGATTTTGGTGAACTATGCAAAGCAAAGGCCGAACAAGAAAAATAGATGGCCATACAAAAGAAGAATAAAGTACTTCAGAAGGTGAAGACACTGCTATCAGATATGCTACCTACAGCTACAATGTCAACCGATGCAGCCATCCACATTCAACTGGATGAACTCCTTAATCAAATAGAAACATCTGGAGTTGATGCATCTGAGTACTTGAGCAAGCTAAAAGACAAGGAGCTTACTGAAAAAATGATAGAAGAGGTACAAAAAGCTCTAGCTATTGGCAAAGTCAAACTTGTCAAATTCATTGTTGAGTTGTCCCCTCAACTCAAGCATATTCTTTATTTATTTCAGAAACTTTGTACATTTTCTATATTCATTAAAGATATCAAGAATAAAACTGATGCAATTGAGAAAGAGATCACCGATCTCTCAAATAAGTTGACTCTTGAGCCCAATTCAGTTCAGAATTTTTATACCAAGCTTCAACAACTCATGGCTCAACAATTGGAACTCGGAAATGAAGAACATAAGATCGGGATGGATATAATGACACTCCAGACATTATTCCTTCCTCATCTTTCATCAGTTCAAGAACAGATTAACTGAGCCACATGCCTATCTACTACACAAGAGCGAAGCACTCTTGATGGCTTAATATCACTATTGGCTGATATTCAAGCACAAAATTCTTTAATGGAAAGTGTCAAAGATGCACTCTTTGTCGCACTCACCGATGCCCGAAAGAAGTATAAATCTATTTTTGACCAGTTACCACCCCCGGATGGAAATTAAGTTTTTGATGTTTGTCAAAAAGGGGGAGTGATACTATATTTATGGATTAATATGATAATCTTGAGTGATACTATATATTTCGGGAGTGATACAGTTTTGGTGATACAGTTTTGATAAAGTATTCGGAGTATTGTATACAAGGGGAGTATACCAAGCAGAATATGCATAGTATCCAAGGACAGTAAGCAGAGCACACAAGCATAGAACCGAGCATGCAAAATCAGAGTTATGTACAGTATAATGATAAGGGGAGTATATCTGAATATACTATTTCATTGACTATTGTATATATTGTCAAGTATAGTCATTTTGTAAAGTATATAGATTTTTGAGTTATGACTTTGAAAGTAGTTTTTGTCAAACATCTCAACTAATGTCAAAAAGGGAGATGGTTACTACTTATCAAATTGCCATTAGTTTTTATATTCAAAGTCATACTATATACTCTAGTCGGTTAACACTACCGAATCATGCAGTCGGTATACACAAAGAAGTCGGTATGCACAGTCTAGTCGGTTACAAAGGAAAGCAGGCATAGAACGTAGTATACACTGAGTTGTCTATCGAGTATCTTTTTATGACTACTGAGCAGCAAAGATGACACGCTGAGTTGATATACACTGAGGGAAATGTGTTACCAAATACATTGAACCTAGACATGCATATGAAAATGTGTTACAAGATCGAGGCACATCTAACCGTTATTACATTGGAAATTGCACTAGAAGATTGTGTATGATTTTGAGATCAATCTAACCAATGAAATATTTTGTATAGTTATTCATTCAAGGAATCTTGTTTGTAAGATCGAAGCAATGAATTAGATCACCATCTTAAGAGATCTATTTATACAACATGAGTTAAGGGTGTATGTATGTGTGTAAGAAGACTGTTACAGAGACACGGAGGTCACCGAGAAGGTTTTCAAAGAACAGTTGAAGAACAGAGTAAACAAAAGGGTTTATCGAGTTACTATATGGGTTACCGAGGTATGCTATAAGCAAGGTAATCTATTATGAGCACATAGAATCTGCTATAACATTTCAGATGTAAAGTTGCAGATATTTGTAATGATTTTATTGTAATATTGTGAAGTTGAAAGAGAAACCTTTAACAGGGTAAAAGACTCTAATCAAGTCTATAAATTGTAAAGCCTCTAACCAGGTGCAGCATTCAGATTAAATATTGTAAAATCCTTTAGCAAGGTAGATCTAATAGATCTTGTTACTCCTAACAGGGTAAGCTATCAGAAATAGCTAAAATGTAGTTCTAACCGAGCACTCTTTATTATTGCAGTAGTGAAGTTGTGGGTGCCATCCCCACCGCAGTTTTTCTCTCTAACCAAGAGTTTCTACGTAACCAAAATATATGTGTTATGGAGTGAATCATGTATGATTGTTATCTATTTGTTTTAACTTTATTTTATGTTACTGCACTATTATGTTTATGCATAACAGTAAAGTTATTATTCAAGAAAAGTTTTGGAGCACTGATTCACCCCTCCCCTCTCAGTACATTAGCTTTCCATATTGGGCCTAACACTAAATCCTTGTGATAACGTGCTCCCTCCTTCTCTCTCTCTTGGGTGTATCCTACCTTAAATAAATTGCTCCTGATAAGGCACGCGTGATCGCTTTAACGTGGGGGCATACATTCTACTCATATTTTCTTTCTTTGATACTTTAAATTACTTAGTGAACTTTGTTTTTCTTTGTAATCTTTGGTATCCTTCATTTCATGACTCATAGTGAAGCGAACTTTTCTACTTGCAGTAATGGTTCTCCCCTTCTCAATCTTCCCTTTTACTTTGTCAATCAAAGTTGTAATATCCTAAGTCCACTGGGGGCTTGGAGAATCTTGCCTCCTTGACATGGTAAAAGTCTTTCAATCTTGTTTCTTTGTACTTTACCGATAGTATCGGCGTACGCTTAAACTCCTGCTAAAGTGGGGGCTAAATGTAGTGTCATAAAATTGTGACCCTACCAATTTTTGACTACATTAGGGTCCTCACGCACGCAAGATCGAATCCTCTAGCCTAATCGGAGACCAGAGACTACTCAACCGTTGGAAACGGTTTCTTTCTTGGCCTCCACACCACCCCGTCTGCACTCTGCCCTGGATAAAGGGGTATGATAGAGGCATGGAGCCACTATCCCCCCTAGGATAGGGTTGTGGCTCCCTTTTCCTCCCAGGATAGGGGTGTGGAACCCCTTTCCCTACCCTATTTTGTGGCAGGATCTTCCTGGAGCATGCATTGTGGGTTGTACATTGGGCGGGAAACTCCCCTTATGTTGTCCTGTGACGAAAATAAAATCCACTAACATGTATTTAAGGGGAATTCGTCCTCTCATTTGCATAAGTGGAAGTTGGATAAGATTAAAGTTTGTCAAGTTGCATAAGCAATCAAGCATTCTAGAGCATTCAATCATTCAAGCATTCTTTTCTAGCATTGAGCATTCTCAAGTCTCCCTTCAAGGCTAGGTGTTGCATTCAAGTCAAGGATTCAACCATTGAAGATGAGATTGATTCCAACATTCAATTCTACATAAACACTTATATCAGCATTGTTATCAAAACCTCCCTTGAGGTTATTTACAATTCATTCTTTCATTTACATCTACTTGCAAGTACTTTCTTTCATTACTTGGTTAATTCCAAAACTGGGGTTTGACCTAAAGGCAAATCCCCAATCCCAACCCACCTTCCTCTCTTTTCTATGTCTAGGTGGCAGGTGTGTAGCTGTACTTTCGGATTTGGGCTCTATTTGTAGAGGCAAAAAAAACCCATTTTGTTTCGCAAATTTTTCGGAGGACCATGTACGTTCCCACCACAGTCCAGACAACTTTTCCTCAAATTCGTAGGGAAACTTTGTCTCAACATATTACTGCCAGATCTAGGTGCACATCTTCATCCCATATTTTTATCTTAAGTTATAATCAGTTCTTCATCACTTTCACACTACATAATTCAATCAATTCCTTTTCATTTCAAATAAGGAAGATGGGATCAACTTATCATTCCCATTTCATTTGGAATTCAATCTTCTTCTATGGAGGGTTGAATCTAGTGAATTTTCCTCTCCTCTTCCAATGTAACTAGGTGAAAAATGTTTGAAGGGAAATCCGTATTGAAACTCTCATCTCTCCTTGGAGGAAAACGTTGGTCTTCCTCTTGATCTCTCATTCACATTTCACCATATTATAGGCACCTTAAGCAATACCAATATAACCATGCAACATTATCCATTATTTTTCTTAAATCGATCAAATTAAGTTTAAGATTCCAATGAGCCCTTAGATATTTCTTTGTCATCTTGTATGCCAAGTTCATCTTTGTACATGGTTCATCTGAATCACTACCATCATTCCCAACTAAAGCCACACACTCGATTAGCACTTCTACTAGAACTTTCGGAAGTAAGTCAAAAATATTAGTAGGAACAAGATTGTTCAGAACTAGATATGTCACAAAAGCTTGTTTAATATTCTCTTGATCATACATAGGAATGATAAGATATAAGTTACCAACATCCTTTAGACCATTTAGTCAACCAATCAAATCAATTACTTTATCAACATCAAAAGAGTTTTCTTCAAAAGAGATAGGGGAACGAACTAAATTTTCTTCTTTCTCATCATCTTCTGCCTACTGACCTTTCTTGGTTCTTCTTCATCACTTTCCACAATTACAAATTCTATACATTCCATCTTTTCCAGACTCATACACTCAAATTTCAATTCTTTAGAAACAGAGGAAAAGGCCTCAGCTACTTTCCTAGACCTTTTAGCTTTTGATACACTTCCAAAGTTACTTTCTTTTCACCAGATTTTTTGGCAATCTCAACAAATGTTATGAATCTTTCTAAACTCAAATCTTAGGTAATTTAATAAGTATCTCCACAATAATCATGCACTCATCTTCAGGCACCTCATAGGGAAGATTTGACACCCATGAAGTTCTCGAAATTATTGCTTCCATAAAACAATTATCCTTATCAACCATGGAGGTAATCTCATCCTTATACCAATTCACAACATTTGAAGGAATCCAAATCCTTATAACCATATCCTTCTTGAGATCCATAAAGAACTTGTAACAAGCAGCATCATTATCATCCAAACTATCCAAATACTCCTTAATTTGAGCACCAATAGTCACATCATCTCTCCACACAACATTCTTCATTCCGGGCAAAGCATTAAGAAAATAGAATACCAAACAAACAATAAGAGAGACATGCCAAAAGGGGTACATATATTGTCATAGAGGAAGACAATCCTTCCTGATTCTTGAAATATACCATGTACTAAATACCCATAGTCACATACCTTACACCCAAATCAACAATGTTGTCAATTTAAAGAGCTCGCTTATTAAATACTACTTCAATTAGCATGTTCACCTCTTCATTCTTTACTGACTTCAAAGTGGATACCTTTTGAGTAGAACACAAGCCAGTCACATTCCTTAGGGATTCCTTAGAAATCAAGTATGGTTGATCCAACCATTGTTAGAGTTCTTCAAATCATCCTTCATCTTTTATTTTCTTTCTAGACGACTTGGAATATTCACCATCTTCAAAACCAAGTCCACCTTTATCTTTACTTTGTTTCTAAACACTTAGCATAGCATCAAGTACTTCACTCCACCTTTGAGTTTCAGTCTTTTGACAATGTGATCCTTAGCTTCTACAGATACTTCTTTAGTCTAATTACTTGTTCCTCAAGTATCGAACATTCTTTAGTCTTCTCATCAAGATTTTATTCAAAATCATCAATAACCTTCTTTCCTTTATCAAGCAAGCTTCTTAGATAAGAGATTTTTCCATCTACCTTCTTATGTTTTTCTCTACTTTCATCTAGGTCTACCAATGTAGATCTCAACTCTCCTTCCATGTCATTCAATTCTTCTTCAAATATAGTGTTCAAAATTCCAGATTTACCTCAGCGGTTTAGCTATCTCTTCAAGAACCAATTATTTGGTACCAATTGTTGAACACTACCAGATGCTGAGAGGGGGGGTGAATCAACATATATTAAAACTTGATCAGATTAGAACGCTTAAACCATAATCTCCATTCAACAGATGTGCATGAAAGTAAAAAAAAAATAACACATGCATCCACATAAGAACACCAAGATTTTGATGTGGAAAACTCAAACTGGGAAAAACCACGGTGAGATTTTGACACATACTATACATATAATAATTGTTTACAATGATTTAGGCCATATGCCAGAGAACTCATTGCTCTGGACTTGCAGACCAAGGTGCACAACCTTAGGCAAGATACAAAAGAGGGACTTACACAACTAAAGAGAACTTCTTTAGGGGAAGATACAAATAAATTGTCTAGATACAATAGGACAAAGAAATTTTAATTGTAGAAGGAATAGCATCTACCAACATGCAAATAATAGTTCACAGCTTAATACTCATTTTCTACATCTCTACTTTGTAATATGTTTGGACCTCTACTTTACTTCAAACACACATCACATTTGCATCAGATATTTTACTACTTTATCTCCATACTTATGCACACCATCTATCCTTATCTCTTAACACAATCTATCATTTATATATCAATTGAAACACCAATAACTTTTATCAAGTTGACTTAAAAAATGTAAAGTGTATATGCATTATTGACCCAAAACACTGTATGTAGAAGGCAAAGAAGATGTGTGAAGATTCACACTAAGTCAACATACTTTCCAATTATCCTCATAAAGGTTCTACACACAACCGCATGGACCAAAACACATAAGTCGATTCATACCAAGTTATTTTACCCAAAATATTTTAATATGGACCCAAAAACAAGATATGTGGTCCACTACGAAAGAAGCATGAGACATTGGGAACAATATCAAATGATCCACAATAACCTGAAGGCAATAACAAGACGGGGAAAGCAACTATTCCTCCGCACACTCCTGAAACTGTACCAATACAGATCATAGACATAAATGACGCCCTGGGACAAACATCCAATCAACTAAAAAATTGAGATCAATTCACCATAATGATTCTACTCTAATCAATATAGCCATCTAATACATGTCGAGTCCATATATATATATATATATATATATATATATATATATTGGACAAGGATATTGTTCACCAGAACAATCAACAGAAAGTAACACATTTTTCAAACCAAACAAAAAACATCAATATTTTAGAAACACATCATATCATCAATGTTAGCCATCCAAAAAGCTTATAGATAGTTATCATGGCATATTAACCTATTATTGAAAGCAACACATCAATCTACATATAAATTTGTATCATATTACCAATAGATAGATATTCGGAACACATTCAGACCAGCGACCAGATACAACCAATCATCAGGACTTTAACCAAAATAAACTGTCTAGCCATACACTTCACCATATACTTCTACATTACATCACTTCTAGACCAACAACACCAACATTGTGGACCACAAAAATAGATTTGACATCAATGACAACAAAGACTCATATGTGCAACAAGTATATTGGACATAGACTAATATAGATATCAAAATATAAAAAGGAGATCAAATTTATGTCAACACCAACACATTAGTAAAACATCAAACACAAAAGAAAATTGAATCCTCCGACACATGCAAACTAAAAAAATAGCGTCAAGCATCGCTCAAAACACATCATCAATGAGCAATAAAAAGAACACCTATTTAGATACATCAACAATCAATGAGATACTTTTTCAAAAGATCAATAAAAAATACTATCGATCATCCCCCAAACACTTTTGTAGAAATATCAAAATTAGATTAGTAGAATGACAAGCAATAATCATCTCGATCCCCAAATAGGAGATTAAACTTACAACATAAGATTTGATATGTGTGTGTGTACTTTGACCACCCTTGGAAAGCCCCAACCCAGAGAACCCCACTTAGCCCTTGGACAGAATGGCAGCCCCAGGGTCGCATCGATGGAATCCCCACTTGGCACTTGGGAAAGAAAAGAATGCGCCTCTTGAGGTGCACCAAGAACCCCACTCAGCCCTTTTATTTAGAAAGGCGGCTCAAGGGTTGTTGAAATATAGCTAGGTCACATCCCTTGATTGGGCCAACCTAGCCCATGAATTTCTAATTGGTCATTGGCCTTAGAAATTCGACATATAAGTTGGACCCATTTGTAACTTGTAAATCATAAGAGGTTGGCCCTATTTGGGAATATAAGAAATGTGTAACATGTTTTAGGGAAGGACCCAAATTGGGCAGTTGAGAAAACATGTAACTTGTAATAAATAAATCATTATTTGTATTTTTGGCGGCAAGTGTATTTAATCAACCTAGCCTATAAGGCAATGTAACCATGTATAAATGCAAGGCATAATGAGGCCTTGTCGCAAACACTCAAGCAATCATCTCTTCATCAGTGAATATCTCTCCAATATCAATGAACTTTCCTTAGGTATCAATGAACTTGTTTTGGATATCTGTGAATATACATTAGAGACCAGCAATCACACCTTTAAGGCCTGCAATCTTCATCTGAGTCTTAGCTAACATCATCTTTGCTCATAGTATCAAGTTCTGAGTGTACTTCATCTGTCAAATCTACCCTAGAATCTACCCTACTGGTGATTGAAGGATATTCCAAGTTCAGATCAAAAGTTACAAGTCAGATAAGTCAGTTTTGCCTTTGCCCTGGGAGTGTGAATTGTATTTGATCAAGTGTTGATATTAATAAATAAGATCTGAATATTGTTGTTGGGTTTTTCCTCCAAGAGGGAGGTTTTCCCAGGGTATATGTTTGTTATGTGCATGTATCTTGTCTCTATCTATGTTTTATGTTAATCTGATCACTAAAATTAACATGGTATCAGAGCCAGGTTTTCTCTAAGTAATCAGATTAATAGTAAACTCTCACTTCTAGTCTATTGTTCTTATTTCAGTCAAGATGGTGACAGGGTTGAAGGTAAAAGATAGAGTTGAGGGGGCATTGAATTTCACTTCCTAGAAGGTTCATGTCCTTCTTGCACTTGAGGAAAATGATATACTTCAGTTTGTAGTAGGACAAGATCAAACTAAGCCTACAAATCAAGAGGATCTACGTCAATTCAAGAAGAATGCCATCAAATCCAAGAAGATTCTAATTGATTATGTGAAATACCATCTTTTTCTTATCATCTACAAGATGTCTTCTTCTAGGGAGATATTTAAGAAGCTGGAAGGAATGTATGAGATCAACAACATAAGTAGGGCACTTGCATTAAGGCAGCAGCTACATCAAGTCAAAATGGAAAAGGGAGAATTGGTCATGGATTTTTTCATGAAGATTTTAGAATTAAAAGATCAACTCAATGCCATTGGAAGTGAATTTGTGGACAAATACATTGTTATGCTTGCATTAAATGGTCTTCCCCACTCTTGGGAACCATTCATTTAAAGCATAAGTGGAAGAGATGAATTCCCTACATTTGATCGTCTCTGAGATGACTTCATTCAAGAGGAATCATGCCTGATTGCAAGAGGAATGATTAAGAGCTCCCATGGTGAAGACAATCATGTCCCTGCTTCCCAATCAGTCAAGAAGAAAGGTGGATATTAGAAGAAGAAAAACTTCAAGAGAAATAGAGATTTCAGACCCTCTGCTGCTCTTGACTCAAGAAAGAAGCCAAAGGATCTATCTCACATTAGATGTTTCAGATGTGACAAGTTTGGTCACTATGCGGAGTGTCAATCTCAGCCCAAGTAGCAAGAGGAAAACCTGAATGAAGTTTCAGATCTAAAAAGTAATGAAGACCTCCTCTTCATTTCTACCTTGTCAAGCAACATTCCTACAGATAGTGGCACTTGGTTGATCGACAGTGGAGCATCTAGGCACATCATAGGCTACTGAGAGAAACTTTCAAATTTGGTAGAGGAGTCCAACCTTCATGTTGTTATTGGTAATGATGCTTGATATTTTGTACTAGGTTTTGGTACTACTTCTCTTAACTTAGACTCTGGAATTTCTCTTCAGCTGAGTGATGTTTTGTTTGTACTAGGAATGAAAAGAAATATAATTTCAATATCTAACCTAGAAGATAAAGGCTATCAAATTTTATTTTCTAAAGGAAGAGCTCTTGCATGGCCTAAGAAATCTAGCATCAAATCAGCTCATGTCATTGGAAATAGATTTGAGAGTCTCTACAAGCTTTCAGCCCGTCTTATTCAAGCTCTCATCCACGAAGCACCTGAGTCAAGTGAACTATGGCATAGAAGACTCAGAAATCTTCACTTTTCTGCTCTTCCCATACTTGAGAAGATGGTTAAAGGTGTGCCTAAAATTAGTCATATCCATGATGATACATGTAAAGGTTGTGCTATGGGTAAAAACACTAAGAGTCCATTTCATAAAAGTGAATCTAGGTCTAAAGAGAAACTAGCTCTTGTCCATTCTGATTTATGTGGACCTATGTATGTTGCATCTCCAAGTGGATTCTTGTATTATGTAACCTTCATAAATGACTACTCTAGGAAAACATGGATTTACTTTCTAAGAACAAAAGAATATGATGAAGTCTTAAGTAGATTTAAAGAATTTAAAGCCTTAGTTGAAAACTTATATGGGAAAAGAATTAAAGTACTAAGATCTGACAATGGAGGTGAGTACACCTCAGGTGGATTTCATGATTTCTATGTCGAGGTAGGGATTAAGAGGGAGTTTTGTGTTCCCTACAACCCTCAGCAAAAGGGGGTTCCAAAAAGAAAGAACGGATACTTGATTGAGGCAGCAAAGGCAATGATTCATGACCAAGGCTTGTAGATGTTTCTATGGGTTGAAGCAGCTAGGACTGTTGTCTATATTTAGAATAGATGTCCTCAATGTGTCTTGAAGAATATGACTCTAGAAGAATATTTCTCTAGAATTAAACCAGATATTAACCACTTGAGGATCTTTGGAAGTCTAGTTTATGTTCATGTTCCTAAAGAGAAGAGAACCAAACTGGAACCTTTAGGCAAGAAGGGTATTCTTGTGGGCTACGGTGAGACCTCCAAAGCCTTCAAAATTTACATTCCAAGTCAGAAATACATTGAGGTTAGTAGAGATGTTACTTTTGAAGAAAATGTTGCATTCAAGAAGTCTAAAAGTTCATTAATAGAAACTGATAATGAAGCTAATGGAAATCAATATATGGATATTGATCATGATGTTGAGATTCAGAGGGAGTCTTTAGAACCTACAGATCATAATGATTCAATTGAACCCATGGATCCCACTGATGGGCCGAGAGATATTACAATGACTAGGAAAATACCTCTTTGGGTAAGGAACGCCATTTAGGAAGCTAAAAAATTTGCAGCCCCCAAAGGCACCTTCAAAGAAAGTAGGAGACCTCAGAAGTTCTCCAACTATGTTGCATTGATGTGCAACATCGTCGAGACTGAACCTTCTAGCATTGAAGAGGCTATGAACTATCAAGCATGGAAAAACTCTATGGATGAAGAATATAAGTTTATCATCAAGAATGATGTGTGGGATATTGTGCCTAGACCCAAAGGTAAGTCTGTTGTATCCTCTAAATGGTTGTTCAAAGTTAAACATACTATTGATGGAAGTATTGAGAAATATAAGGCTATATTTGTAGCTTGTGGATTCTCTCAAAAGGAAGGCATAGATTATGAGGAAACATTTTCTCTTGTTGCTGGATATACTTCTATTAGAACTATAATAGATATTGTTGTAGCTAAAGGTTGGAAGTTACATCAAATGGATGTAAAGACTGCATTCATAAATTGAGTCATTGAGGAAGAAGTCTATATTGAACAATCGGAAGGTTATGAGATTCATGAAGGAGAATCTCACATTTGCAGATTGAAGAAAGCACTATATGGCCTTAAGCAGGCCCCTCATGCTTGGTATGAAAGAATTGACAAATATTTGGTAAGCTTAGGATTTTGTAAGAATGATGTTGATCCTAACCTTGACTTCAAAGTGTTTGATGGTGAAATGCTAATTATGGTTTTAAATGTGGATGATTTATTTCTAACTAGTGAAGATAGTCTCATCATTAGATGCAAGAAAGAATAAGCTTCAGAATTTGAAATGAAAGATTTAGGCCTAATGCATTACTTTCTACGACTAGAAGTATGGCAAAGACCTAACGAAATCATTCCAAGTCAAGGAAAATATACTATTGATATCTTGAAAAGATTTGGAATGCTGGATTGCAAACCTATGTTTACTGCTATGGAAATTAACTTGAAAAAGTTAAGGAAAAATTTGCTACTAATTCTAATTTTGTAGATTCAACTGAGTATAGGAAGTTGATTCAATCCTTAATGTATCTAGTTAGAACTAGACTAGACATCTGTTATGCAGTTAGTGCTCTCAGCCAGTTCATGAATAAACCTAAGCATATTCATCTTGTTGCAGCCAAGCATATCTTGAGATATTTGTGTGGCATAGTTGGCTATGGCTTGAAGTACTCCCTTAATACTGTCATCACCTTGGAAGGTTAAATTCTGACTCCAATTGGGTAGGGAATGTCACTAACAAAAAGAGCACTTCAGGAGTATGTTTCAATTTGGGATCTGCCATGATTTCCTGGGATAGCAGGAGATAGTCCTCAGTTGCATTGAGTATTGTTGAAGAAGAATACATTGCATCAAGTGTGGCTTCAAGGGAAGCAGTGTGGCTTCGTAAGCTTCTTGTTAGGTTGTTTGGACAACCTTGGGAACCCATAGTCATTCATGCGATAACCAGAGTTGTATAAAGATTTCTATCAATCCTACGTTTTATGATAGATGAAAACATGTGGAGACTCATTATTACTATGTTCGAGACATGGTACAGAGAGGTGTCATTCAGCTAAAATATATTAGCACTGATGAGGAGATAGTAGATGTTCTCACCAAGCCTCTTACTCGAGTGAAGTTTGAATACTTCAGAGATAAGCTTGGAGTTGTGGAGAACATAGCTCTGGTTGAGAGGGAGTCTTAGATTCCATGATACATTTTTGTATCTTCCACCCTTTGTAGGCAATGCAAGGTGGAACCACCCTCTGCGAGCAATGCAAGGTGGTGTTGTATTCTTCTCTGGGAGAATATTTGAGGTGAAATACCTCTTCCACCCTCTACGGGCAATGCAAGGTGGATCCATCCTTTGCGGGTATGCATGATGGATATCATGGAAAGAGTCCATGAAGTATTTAGATCACCCTCTGGGAGTACCATGGTGATAGTCACAATGTGACTTGATTATTCAAGGGATCCTCCCTGGCTAAGAGGGAGTGTTGAATTTTAGCTAGATCGCATCCCTTGATTGGGTCGACCTTAGAAATTTGGCATATAAGTTGGACCCCTTTGTAACTTATAAATCATATGAGGCTGACCCTATTTGGGCCTATAAGCAATGTGTAACGTGTTTTAGGGCAGGACCCGAATTGGGCAGTTGAGCAAACAACATGTAGCTTGTAATAAATAAATCATTATTTGTATTTTTGCAGCAAGTGTATTTAGCCAACCTAGCCTATAAGGTAATGTAACCATGTATAAATACAAGGCATGGTGATGCCTTGTCACAATCACTCAAGCAATCATCTCTTCATCAACGAATATCTCTGCAATATCAACGAACTTGCCATAGGTATTAGTGAACTTGTTTTGGACATCTGTGAATACAAATTAGAGACTAGTGATCACACCTTGGACGAATGTGATCTTCATTTGAGTCTCATCTAACATCATCTTTGCTCATAGTATCAAGTTTTGAGTGTATTTCATCTATCAAATCTACCCTAGAATCTACCTTACTGGTGATTGAAGGATATTCCAAGTTCAGATAAAAAGTTACAAGTTAGATAAGTCAGTTTTGCCTTTTCCCTAGGAGGGAGAATTGTATTTGATCAATTGTTGATATTAATAAATAAGATTTAAACATTATTGTTGGGTTTTTCCTCCAAGAGGAAGGTTTTACCAGGGTATATGTGTGTTATGTGTGTTTATCTTGTCTCTATCTATGTTTTATGTTAATTTGATCACTAAAATAAACAAGTTTCACACCAATGGAAACCCCAAAACAAGAAAATAATATGCCCCTTTGAGGCACTCCAAAAACCCCACTTAACCCTTAAACAAAAAGGTGGCCCAAGGGTCACACCATTGGAAACCCCACTTGGCACTTGGACAAGAAAAGAATGTGCACCTTGAGGCACATCAGGAACCCCACTTTGGACTGAGAGAAATATGTCACGAGCAAAATCAATGACACCACTCAACACATATATATATACATATATGCATACGTATATATATGTATATGTAGCATCGTAAATTATATTCATATACAATTTTGTCCTTGCTTAGACCTCATCTTGGTGCCTCAACTTTTGATGCCCGATATCTAATCTGATTTTGCTCACACCACTTGGAATCTTTATTTTTCACCTCCTTCCCTACCTTTCCTCAAAACTTGAGTCTTGATTAGCAGGGCCAAGGCACCCAGTGCCCTGGTCCTCTCAATTAGGGCCCATTTTGGCTCCCTACAATGGTCATGAAGGTGAGTGGAGAAATTGACCCCATGTCAGCCTACTCCAAAAAATTAACGAGCAGTCAAGTATAAAAAGAGGTTCGCCCCTCTCATTTGAAAACTAACCTCAATCAAGATCTCAACTACACTTCATCAAATTCAAGTGAGCAAGCAATCAGTCATTCATCAAACATTGGAGTAGAAGTGAAGTCAAGTTTATGCATTCAAGAAGGCATCCATGATCAATCTTATTTGAAGGCATTCTATATGAAACCCTAAAACCCTTGCATGAGGATCAAACAAAACTTCATCAAGGTATATTTTAATTACAAGCATTTTTGTTTCGAATATGGCCTTTCCTTCAAAAGGAAAGCATTTTGTAGCAATTTTGATTTCAATTCATATTTCAATTTCAAGGTTAATTCTTAAACCATGGTTTGTATTAATGCAAACCCTTATCCCCAACATATTTCCCTTACTTTATGTGTGCATGGGTTTAAGAGTTGTACTACATAACTTAATAGATTCAACAGTGATGAACACGTTCAGCTTTTGACGAAGCAAAATTCAAAGGACCATGGCAAATCTACACTACCTAGTCATGAAAAATCAGGTTGAACTTCTAGGAACAACTTCTAAATATATTATTTTTTCCATATCTCAGTTTGTGGCTCTGTGGGATATCTGTAGCAGTCTGTTTTTGACTATTTGCTTTAATTATTCATGGTTTTACCCTAATTTCACAATTACCTTTCAAATTCAACTAAGAAAGAGGATAAATGCCAACCAACTAGTGAATCTAATCATAATTTTAGCCCTTTCTTTATTTGGATTGTGGCTAGATCTATTAGGTTCACTCCTCTTTCAATGTATTGGGTTAATTTGGTTAGTTAGTGGTTTTATTATGTTAATTAAAACCCTAATTCGTAACTTATACCATACATTTTGATGAACCCAACTTCTTTCATGCTTGTTTATATTTTACTGTCTTAGATATGATTTGTATGCACTTTAACATTAATTTTTTCACTTATAAATCTAATTTGCAATTGAATTATATAAATTTAGAGGATTAATTCGCAAAAACCCTTATTATATAAATTTAAAGGTTAAATTCACAAAAACTTGATTTATTATCTTAAAATAGAATTGTGGGTTGCATAATTTTTCAATTGTGTTTTTCATATATGATGATTATGACATATTATGTTCAAATTTAGATGCATCTAATATACAATATCATAATTTAAATTGCTTAATTAATTGGTTAATTAATCATTTTTATAAAAAAAAAAATCCATTGTTTAATCATAGTTTTCTTTTTGCATCCAATTTTTCCTTCTTTGTGCATGAGTTTTATTTATTTTTTTAAATAATGCCTGGTAAAAATTTTAACATGACTGGTGACGCTAGCATGACACACCCTCCAGCTCCACGTGAAACACTTTTGACCTGGAGCTATGAACCGGTGAGGCCACAACTGTGGGACCTCATCCCCACAATTAACTTGTTCAAACCCGTGAGCAAAATGACCCAACGAAGGAATATGACATGCGAGCACAATGGCCCAGCAGAGGTTTGAACCTTGGTGGCCTCTTCACCAACGAAGTTTTTTAACCGCGACACTACATGTCCGAAGACACTTTGTGCATGATTTTTGTTACCATTCATCTTACATGCAATATATCAATGACGAGAAGTTGTAGACTTAAGACTTTCCAAGGTTTAAACACTAAGGATATGGAGCCTTAGTTGGAAAAAATATTCCATGAGAATGTTGGTGTTTCCTCCAATCCAACAAATGACATCATATATCTTCATTGTCCTCATACTTCTCATGATGTGGATGAATCACTAACTAGGTTTTCCATTGACCAATTGGAGAAGATTGATAATGAATTTAAAAATCTTCGGCAATGGATGAGTCAACATTACCTGGAAAGTGATCCAATCCCCTTGATTGAAGGATTAAAAATAAAATAGGTATGGATTTATTTTGTGTCCTTGCTCAAATTGTTAATGCTAATATTATGTCAATCAAAAGTTGTGTTGAAGTCCTTGGTTACTATCAACCCACTAGTCAAGTTAACCATTCCATTCCAATTCCTACATCCTTGCCTAGTGTGCCTACATTTGCATCTTATATCATGACTACTTCCACACAAAATGTTAATCCTACACATTTTAGTCATGGGGGAAATCCTATTAATCAATATTCTTACATACCTCATTCCATGAGTCTTCCAAACATGTCACAACCATCTCCCATACCAACATACAATATTGTTCCCCCTCCATATTCTCAACCTCCACCTACATACAACAATGTTACTCATCCTTCACAGTCCAATATGTTTAATTTCAATCCATCCACTAAAGCAACCATCAACAACTTAACCCAAATTTTTACATCTATACAGCATCAATTGGCTTCTATAACTCAATCTAAATTCAATGTTCCCACGTTCGATGTAGTGAACCCACTATCTGATGGCATTGTCCATGCAGTTCCTCCTAAGCATATGGAAGTCCCTCAATTGGAGTTGTATAATGGAAAAGGTGACCCCTTGACTCATGTCAAGACATTACAAATTATGTAGTGATTTTTCTCATAACCAAAGACTTATGGCTGAATTCTCTAATGGAAATTTTAGAGGTAAAGCCTTGCAATGACATTGTTCTTTGTCTCCTTATTCTATTACTTCATTTCAACAATTGGCTAATGCTTTCATTCAGTAATTTCAAAATAACATTGGTTCTAAAATTACTTTGACTGATTTGATTCATTGTAAGAGAGTTAAAGAAAAAGTGAATGATTTTATTGGTATATATAAACATTTGCATTCTCAAATTGCTTATCAAGTGCCTAATCATGATGTTCAAAGAATTTTCATTGCTAATTTACAAAAAGACATTGGAGATAAGCTTATATTTTTTGAGTTTACTTCCCTTACGTAATTGTGTGCAGTGCTTCATAATTATAAACTTCAAGTGAGTCAATTTACATCATCCTCTTCAATGGCTCTAGTTGATAAGAATGAGAATGCTCAACAATCATTTGTGAATTTCAAACCCAATAGGTTTGATCAAGATAAATGACAACATCAACACTCAAGTGGCAACCACGACATGAGGTGTGTCCCCTTTATCCAAATACTTTATAAAAGAATTAACTCCTCTTTCTAAGTCTTTGCATAGCATAAAGTTGATGTTAATGAATACTAATGTGTTGCAACTTCCTCCCATAAAACCAATTGACACTTCTAAACTATTGTCACTGTACCATGATCCTAAAGCTTTTTGTCAATATCACTATCAACTTGGCCATGATATTGAGAAGTGATACAAGTTGAGAAATAAGATCCAAGAACTCATTGACAACAATACTATATTTATAGATGGTGTCAATGATAAGGGGAATAAATTTGTAGCTCCTCCTAATCAAAATCTCTAAATCTTTACCAATCCATTGCCTTCTCATTCTACCAATGTTGTTTGAGCCTGAGTCTCTTGATTTTTCTCCTAATGACTATGGTTTAGAATCTAATAATGTTGTGAACCTTGTTGACAAACCTATACCTTCAAAAGACATATATTACTTTTGATCCTAGTGAGACTATATTTTCACCTGACATCCCATTTTATATCTCTATGAAGATTAAAGACAAACTCTCACAAGGGGTGCTCATTGATCCAGTGTGTATGGTGAATGTGATTACTGAAGAATATCTTTATATTTTACAATTGCATAAAATTACATCTGATAAATTTGATATTTTGGTCAAAGTGTATGATGGAATCTCTTTCCCTACTATTGATTCTATTACTCTTCCCATTGAGGTTGGTATTAAGTGCTTAGATGTCACCTTTGCTATTATTCGTATATTGGATCAATTTCGTGTGAATTTGGGACGTCCTCGGCTCTCTTCCATGAAAGTTGTCTCTTCTACAATTCATAAATGTTTGAAATTCCCTCATAATGGCACTATTATAACAATTAATCATAGACTTTACCAACCCATGACAAAGTGTGACAATTTTAGTCTTGATTACTTTTGACCTAAGCAACCTGAACCTCTTAAGCCTCAAAATAACATCATTTTCTTATCTTAAAAAAAATGTAAACCTATTGGGTTTTCTTCCATTCCTCCTCCTATAAGGGAAGAAATTAAACCTATGTTCATTGATCCTAAACTTTTGCAAGTCTTGACTAAGACTAAAAGGAATCATTGTGTGAGAGAACGTCGATGAAGACATCATGTTAAGGCTTGTGAACTTGCTTCCCAAACCATTTGCTTCCTGAAAGCACCAAATTTTGACTTGTAGTCATCTATCCAACCTTCACCTAACCCTTGGAAGGAAGTTCACATCAAATCACCTAAATTAAAAATGCATAAGAAAAATGATGGCTCAACTTTTTTTTGTATTAGAGAACTGTATTATTTTTATTAATCTGGACGATAATATGGATGATGGTAATGTTGTTCATGCTAACAATGTTGATTCTAATTATTTTTATGATATGTATTATCTTATTGATATTAATCATGAGGTATCTTCACATTTTTAAAAAGAATTAACCCTAGCTCCTATCGACCAAAAAAGTGACTCATCATTAGAGCATGGTCCTTGTTTGGAACTTGCAGTAACTCTGGGTGTTGTGCTTGAAGTGGCTCCTCTTGCATCTTTTCTACCATCCCTAAATGATGTTCATCAAGATTGGGAGACGGATAATTTTCTTGACTAGCTTCATTCATGTCGTGGATTATCTTTTGTGTGTTTGCTTGTTTGTAATGTGCTTCTCCCATGATGTGTTTCTTGATATGTTTTTGTGTTATGTTAGGTTCTCTTTGGATGAGCCTTGTTATTTTGTTGGTGTAAGGTAATTGTTAGGATTCCCAAAGATACTGAGAGGGGGGGTTGAATCAGTATGTGACCGGTTAATGGATTTTATGAACTTATTATATAAAATGCATCTCAAAACAGTGTACCAGTAAACAAGAATTAATGCAGTAAATAAGAACAATAAGCACAGCATGAAAAGCACACCATAACACAATATTTTAATGAGGAAACCCAGTGTGGGAAAAACCTCAGTGGGATTTGTGACCCACAATATTCGCTTACTGGCCAATAAGTGAATATTACTGATACAATAGGGGCATGAACATGCAGGAAGGCCAAGTGCCTAGAGCTCACTACTCAGTTACAAAAGAAGTCTCACTGACTTACAAAAATGGATTATATAAATCCAATAACATGTACTGCTTCGGATCAGCATCTGCTATGTCAAGTTCAGTACTGGTTTAAGCTCTTGCAATAATCATAAACCCTTTTCCAAAGTCTGCCTTAATATTCGCACATTAGTTCTACAATAATCTAACCATATCCACATCTTCTAAATGATATACAAGATCTCATACTTATATGAGTCTTATTACAATTTTCCATGTCGCCTTACAAAAAGATTTTATAATTAAATACAAAATACAAATAAACAAAAACCCTATCGGCCATGGTGTCGGTAATCATCTTTTTTGGTGCTAGTGAACTGTATGTCGGTGTCGGTGCCATATGATTGCAAGGTTGCTATTAATGACAATACCTTCAATCACCTACAATTTCTCATTGGAGTGTGTATTTGCCAACAATCTCCCCCTTTGGCATTGATGGCAACACTCATGAGAAAAATCCAAAAAGTGTCGTCCAAAAAGATCTACCAAAAACTGTCAAAACTGTGTTACCAAAATGTGTGCTCCCCTTGAGCTGATGATGTCTTCTGCTGATTATTTTTCTCATCTCCACTATTCCCCCTTTGGCATCAATGACAAAATTTCTCATTCAATGTCAATTGAGTTTGGTTCCTGTCTAGATCCTTGTAACTGGTGGGTTACAATCTGATAAATATCCGCCAATGCAAAATTTAGACTGTTGCTAAATCTTTCACTTTACTTTATTGTTGCTTCAATTCTTTGAATTGTACCGGTGAGAAAGTGCATTTTCTCTTCCGATGTCTTAAGTCTTGGAACAAGAGCCTCATAAATATCCTTTCTCAAATAGATGAGGATATCCAGTTGACGACTTAGTCTACACTTCAGTTCTTTTGCCTTGAACTTTATCTTTTCCTTGTCTTTTTCAAGCTTTTCTATTTTCTCTTCAAAAACTGCAATTTCCTTCTCAAATACCAATAATGAATCCGATGAACCTATCAAGTTGTCAACAATATTATTGATTTCCTTTTGGGCTATGTTGATCTCTTTATCTATATCCTCTGTCAAAATGTTTGTTTTACAAGTATCTCTGTACAGTTTCTTAAATTCAAAATTGTCTTGCCTAATACCATTAATAAGGTTTCCATTTGTTCCTTATCCTTCTTGACTATTTCCTCAAAGAATTTTTCCTTCTCTTTATTCATTTTCTCTCTGAAGGTGTCTTCATTTATCTGATCAAGTGTTATTAGGTTGTCGGTTATATATTTAGACAATGTGTCTAATTGGCTCAAAGAATCTTTATTTTCTATGTTACACTTTGGAGCTATCATCTTCAAAATTGGTAAAGTATCATCTATAGCCTTATATGCATGTGCATTACACTCTGTTATTTTCTTTATTGAGTCTAATAACACCTATATTACATTAGTTCACCTAAATTCAGTTATGGATGTTCCGGATGACTGTCCAACTGTCTTCATAATCTGTAATCCATTGGTGGTAGTGATAGCTTTACTTTCCTCTTTCTCTGGAGGATCTATTTGAGTTTGCATTTCTACTACCAGAGGTTTGGGCTTGTCAGATGTAGTTGGTGGCACTGTCTGAGTATGTACCTGTGAAGAAGCTTGTTGCTCTACCTGTTTTTCAATGTCTTCCTCAGTAAGAACCTGTTGCTCTGTCGGTTTCTCTGTGTTCTCTCCTGATGGTGTCTCTGTTTGTGCCTCAAATGATTTTACTGTGTTATCCACTACCGGTTTTTGTGATTGTAACTCTGAGTTATCTACTGGTTTCTCTTGGTTTACCTTTGTATTTTCTACTACTAGTGACTCAGTAGATACATTAGTGTGTGCACCTATGGTATCTGTCTTTCTTGTATCCAAGGGATCATTTGATATTTCAGTTTGTTGCTCATTTCCAATTTCAGTGTTTCCAACTGCAATATTTCCTGTCGGTGGCTCTGTTGCCACATCCCTCTTGTCAGTTGTTGCTTTATCCACCACAATATTGACTTCCTGTGTGTCAATGTTCATTGTGTATAACACTTCTGAGTCAGGGTTTGTATCTTCATGAGTTTTATCCATACTCGATGTTGCTGGTGGAGTATCAACAGTTTGTACCAGTGGAGTATCAGAGGAAGGTGGGGGTAAGTTATCAATTATCTTTAGGCTCGGAGGTCCAGCTACCTTGCCTTTACCCTTATCCTTTTGGTCGACTCTGATAGTCTTTGGTCTCTTAAGCTCTTCATGTTTTTCTCTTTGTCATCACCCATATTCTTTAGTATGTCTAGAAGTTGTTTTCCTACCGGTATATCAAAACCAAAGTCTTTTCTGCCAATACCGGGAACTTCCTTAGTAATGTACAGCATTAAACACACAAGCAGATTGCCAAATTTGAAAGTCCCTTTCTTATCACCTTTAATTTTCTTTAAATTGTCTATCAGTTCATCTTTTAGCCACTCACATACATCAATCTTTGCATTGTTATTCACCATGTCATATGCACTTTTGATACACAAGCTAGAAACTGATTTTAGTCTGTTGGCATGTGTAGCCTTGTATCCAAGAATCATGCTAACAAATATAACATTGATATCTTTTACATCATTTACTCTTAGGGATCTTTTATCATTAGTTGCACCGGTTAGGGTCATCACAGTGTCATTTGGAACCTTTTTAGTTTTGTCAGGCCTGCTACCGATGGAAGGTAAGCATGTCACTGCCCTAACTGCCTCTTTGGTAATCTTATGGATGAAATCCAACCAAAAGAACTCGCCATGTTCTCTACTCAAGACAATCCTTATCACATCCTTGGTAAAATCAAGGATACTAAGAATGTCCACAAAACCTAGGGTTTCCACTATCTGGTGTTCCGATTTGACATTTCCATTTTCATCATAAATTATAGTTCTATACATGTTCATTATTTCTTTAGCTCCTAGTTCTTCAATATGACAATGTATATAGATTCTAGGTGTTGGGTCCTGGAGACAACTGAGAGGGAGGGGGTGAATTAGTTGTCAAATAAACTTAAACCAAAAACAACTTAATCTATTTACTACTTGATACCGATGAACCAGTCTATTATACCGGTGGACAGTTTTATCAGATAATTATAATACCGGTAAAGATTAATGCATGAGACAAAAAGACAAAGTCATCCACAACACATAACACCAATATTTGTACATGGAAACCCTGTAAAGGGAAAAACCACAGTGGGAAACCTTACCCACAATCAAATGATACTACTGTAGATAGTAAGTTCATACAAATGGGGTCTGCACATGCAGAAAAGCCAAGCGTCTAGAACTCACTGCTCAATGGGAGTCACACTGACTACAATTGGATGGTTAAATCCAATAAGAATGTGTTGCTTAAAATAGCATCTTCATATGTTGGATTCAGTACTGGTGTAGTTCTGATTGTCTTCACAAAAACCTAGCTTCACCTTCAAATCATGTCTGCGTGTATAGCTCTACTTAATCTTGCATATACCTTCTTACAATTCCTTTTCGCATTCCATATATGATCTTACAATTAAGATCTTACATTTATACCATAACCTAAGACCAATTTTAGTAGGTCGGCTCTACAAGATATTACAATAAAACATTTTACAAATAAAAACAATATCCGATGCAATAACCAATTGAACATGTCGGCTTAATTCATTTACAACAATAATTAATCATCTCCAAAGCGTGTCATGCTTATCTGGAAAAGATAAACTTGCCGGTGTATACCCTGGACCTATTTGTCAGTAATAGCAAATATGCAAATATGTTTATACCAGTAGCCAATTCTCCAAGACAAGATGTCCAAATGATTTATTCGACATTACCAAGTGTTTTCCATGCCATTCCAAGTGTCGGTGATCATTATATCTTGTCGGTGTACAATATACCGGTGACTGTGCAAAAGTCACTTGCTTGTCGTTGAATGTTGCTGGATCTCCAAAGTGGAGTTTTAGTAGGTGTTGACATCAATGACAAAACCATACCAAAATACCAAAAATCTCCCCCTTTGGCATTGACGGCAACACAAGATGGAAAAACCATCAAAGTGCCAATACAGAAATGCCAAATACCAAAGTACCAACAATTATAAGGCAATCTCTACCCCTGAGAGTAACATGTTTTTCATACCAATTTCTCCCAAAAGATAATGTGTTTTTCCATAGATATCACTCCCCCTTTGACATCAAATGCCAAAGTTACAACAAAACCAAGTTCATATACAAAATACCAACTAATTCAATATACCAACTACTCCCCCTGAGAAGTAGCTTCCTCATCAAAGCCGGAAATAAGAGATTTCTCTGTTAATTCTGTTGGTTGATGACAAACATCAACTATCTAAGTCTCTACCAGTGGGGGTATAACCTCAAGTTGATCTCTGAGATATTCAAAAGTTGCCTTAGCCAGAGGTTTAGTAAAAATGTCTGCAATCTGCTCTTTTGTATTCACATAAACCAGTTTTATTTCTTTTGCTTCAACTTTCTCCCTTAGAAAATTCAGTTTTATAGAAACATGTTTGGTTTTAGAGTGTAATACCGGGTTCTTAGATATATCAATTGTTGCAATATTATCACAATAGATAGTTATAGGTTCCTTACATTTTACCTTTATGTCCTTCAACATTTGTTTGAGCCATAATACCTATGTACAGTTTGTTGTTGCCGCAATATATTATGATTCAGCTGTTGATAAAGATGTAGAACTTTGTTTCTTGATTAACCAAGAAACTAGTTTGTTTCCAAGGAAAAAGGCTCCACCTGTGGTGCTCTTCCTATCATCCACATCTCCTACCCAATTTCCATCTGTGTATGCATATAATTCAAAGTTTTCATCTCTAGGATACCATAATCCAAGATTTGCAGTGCCTTGTAAGTATCGAAAAATCCTTTTTACTATTGATTCATGATTTTCTCCAGGATTACTTTGAAATATTGAAACAATACATACTGCATTCATAATACCAAGTCTGGTTTGTGTTAAATACAGTAAACCTCCTATCATAGATTTATATCTAGTTGGATTAACAGGTGTAGATTCATCTCTTAGTGATAATTTGTCATTTGTAGTCATAGGTGTATTTACCGGTTTAGAGTTTTCCATTCCAAATTTCTTTAGTAGTTCCTTCAAGTACTTAGATTGACTCAAGAATATACCTTTATCAGTTTGTGAGATCTGCAATCCTAAAAAGAATTTTATTTCTCCAATCATAGACATTTCAAATTCTTGCTGCATTTCAATAAAAAAGTCTTCACATAATCCATTTTTTCCTCCAAAGATTATATCATCAACAAAAACTTCTATAACCAAGATGTCATCATTTGTCACTTTATAATATAAATTGTTGTCTGCAATACCTTTTAGAAAAACCAATCTTCAAAAGATACTTATCTAACCTTGCATACCAAGCTCTTGGAGCTTGCTTCAATCCATACAAGGCTTTCCTTAACCTGCAAACCATATCTTCGTCATCTGTCAAGGAAAATCCATCAGGTTGTTCAATGTAGACTTCCTCTTCAAGATCTCCATTCAGAAATGCACATTTAATATCCATTTGATAAACTTTGTAGTTCTTGTGTGTTGCAAAAGCCAAGAATAATCTGACTGCCTCTATTCTAGCTACCAGTGCAAAGGTTTCATTATAATCAATTCCTTCTTTTTTAGAATATCCCTTACACACTAGTCTTGTTTTATTTCTGATAACCTTACCATCTTCATTAAGTTTGTTTTTGAATACCCATTTTGTTCCAATTACATTTTTATCCTTAGGTCGGGGAACTAATGTCCAAGTGTTATTCTTCTCAATTCGTTCTAATTCTTCTTCCATAGCTTTAATCTAGTGTTTATCTTCACATGCCTCATTAACAAATGATGGTTCAATTTGAGAAATAAGATATACCTCTTCATTTGCCAATATTCCTCTTGTCATAACTCCTTTATGCTTGTTTCCAATTATCTGATCTTTAGAATGATTCAATCTTACATACCGGGGTGTCTTGGTTTGTTGTTGTTCCTCAATCACAGTGGAATTTTCAGATGATACTGGTGTACCTGGATCTTCATTTTGTACCCATGGATTTTGTACAGATTCATTTGTCAATATTTATGTTACCGGTTTAGAGTCTGTATACCTTGAAGTTTCTTTGAATTGTTCATCAATCTTTACATTTGTACTCTCAATAATTTTCTGCAATCTTTTGTTAAAACATCTATATGCCTTACTCTTAGATGACTAACCAAGAAATATTCCTTCATCACTTCTAGGATCAAATTTTCCAATATACTCATCTCTTCTAATATAACATTTACTTCCAAATATTCTGAAATATTTAAGAGGAGGAGTAATACCAAACCATAGTTCATGAGGTGTCTTACCGGTTTCACCTTTGATGTAAACTTTGTTGAATGTATAGACCGATGTACTTATTGCCTCTCTCCAATACACATGTGGTAGATTTGCTTCTGATAACATACTTCTGGTTGCATCCAAGATAGTTTTGTTTTTCCTTTCAACAACTCCATTTTGTTGTGGTGTTCAAGGTGCTGATAGCTGCCTTCTGATTCCATTCACTTCACAGAATGTATTAAATTCCTTAGATGTAAATTCTCCTCCTTGATCTGATCTTAGACATTTGATTTTCTTACCGATTTTATTTTCTACCATAGCTTTGAATAGTTTGAACTTTCCAAGTGCTTCTGATTTTTCTCTGAGAAAAGTAACCCAGCACATTCTAGAATAGTCATCAATGATTAGCATAAAATATCTATCTCCTTGTAAGCTTTTAGTTCTAGCTGGACCACATAAATCAATATGAATTAAGTCAAGAGCATTATTGGATTTTTCTAGAATACTTTGAAAGTAGCTCTAACTTGTTTTCCAAATTGACATTCCTTACATATCGGATTGTGAGGTTTAACAATCTTAGGTAGATCTCTAACTGCCTTAGTAGTACTAATCTTCACCATGCAATCAAAATTTACATGACAGGGTCTCTTATGCCATAGCCAACTTTCATCAATATGTGCAATCAAACATGTTTTTTCATTGTTATTCAGATGAAAGATGTTACCTCTAGTTTGATTACCGGTTGCAATTTCCAAACCAGTTCTGCTCATAATTTTGTATTTACCATTTTTGAACTGTAACTAAAATCCTTTTTCAACTAATTGACCAACACTCAAAAGATTATGCTTTAAACCTTCAACATAGTAAACATTGTCAGTATTATGCTTACCATCAAGAGATATTGAACCCTTGCCTTTGATTGAACAAGCTTTATCATCTCCAAATCTTACTAGACCTCCATTATACTCCTGAAAAGTTAGGAATTTACTCTTATCACTAGTCATATGATGTGAGCATCCTGAATCGATGATCCATTCATCCTTTACTTCAATTTTAGCTGCCAAGGCCTTCTCTACCGGTTGAACAGTAGGTGTCGGTTGATCTTCTGTTATAGCTACAAAAACCCATCCATTATCTGTCGGATCCTCATCAGAATCATCAGTCACTTCTTCATCAGTAACATAACAAGATTTGTCCTTATTCTTCTTGATTCTATATCTCTAATATTCAAGATTAGGTTTGTATGTCCTCTAGCTTCTTCTCTTAACCTAGCATGTCTATCAGGGCATCTTGAGGCCATACGACCAATATTATTATAGTTGAAACATTTAAAGGGTGTTTTACCTTCATACTTACTTCCAATTGGACCTTTAGGCATTTTTATTGCAAATAGTGCTTCAAGTCCTTCAAGTTCTTCATTTTCTTTCCTGCTCTCTTCAAGTTCTCTTGCATAAAAGGCTTTCCAATCAAACTTGTCAAATGATTGTGCAGATGATGTTGATGCTTTAAAAGCTAAGTCAGTTTTTATAGTGGCAACAAGACCAAATTCCTCAATTTCAAATGCTGAAAGTTTTCCAATCAATATATCCCTAGTTACTGATGTGTTAGGCATTGTTCTTAGTTCATTTATAGCAGTAACTTTCATCTTATATGCCGGTGGCAATCCTCTTAAAACTTTTGAAACAATTTCATCTTCACTCAAGGTTCCTCCACAATATTTAATAGCCAAAACAATTTCATTTACTCTTTCCATAAAAGCAGAAATTCTTTCATCTTCTTCCATTTTTAGATTTTCATACCTGACCCGAAAGCTTTCAAGTTTTGCAATTTTGATTGTGGAATCTCCTTCATTCAATGTTTCCAAATGATCCCAAATAGCGTTAGTAGTAGACCTATCTGATAGTCCCATGATTTGCTGATCTGATTATGCGCTCAAAAGTGCTTCTCTTGCCTTGCAATCATTTTCTTCATCTTTAGCCAGATTTGGTGGATTAGGCTGACTAGTAGTAGGAGTAGTATATCCATTCTTTGTAACCTCCCAGATATCTTTCCCAATACAGTTCAAACGTGTTTCCATCCTGATCTTCCATATCCCATAGTTGGTTCCATCAAGTTTAGGATTGTCCTTCCTGAAATAGTTGCCAGACATTGGATCTCCTCAAGTTGTTAAACTTATGCAAAAGAAGGACTTGGCTCTGATACCAATTGTTAGGTCCCGAAGACAACTGAGAGGGGGGGGGCAAATCAGTTGTCAAATAAACTTAATCTATTTACTGCTTGATACTGGTGAACCAGTCTGTTATACCGGTGGACAGTTTTATCAGATAATTGTAATACCAGTAAAGATTAATGCATGAGACAAAAAGACAAATTCATCCACAACACATAACACCAATATTTGTACGTGGAAACCCTGTAAGGGGAAAAACCACGGTGGCAAACCCTACCCACAATCAGATGATACTACTGTAGATAGTAAGTGTATACAAATGGGGTCTGCACATGCAGAAAGGCCAAGCGCCTAGAGCTCACTGCTCAATGAGAGTCACACTGACTACAATTGGATGGTTAAATCCAATAAGAATTTACTACTTAAAATAGCATCTTCATATGTCGGATTCAGTACCGATGTAGTTCTAATTGTCTTCACAAAAACCTAGCTTCACCTTCAAATGATGTCTGTGTGTATAGCTCTACTTAATCTCACATATACCTTCTTACAATTCCTTTTCGCATTCCATATATGATCTTACAATTAAGATCTTACATTTATACCATAACCTAAGACCAATTTTAGTAGGTCGGCTCTACAAGATATTACAATAAAACATTTTATAAATAAAAACAATATCTGATGCAATAACTGATTGAACATGTCGGCTTAATGCATTCACAACAATAATTAATCATCTCCAAAGCATGTCATGCTAATCTGGAAAAGATAAACCTGTCGGTGTATACACTGGACCTATTTGTCGGTAATAGAAAAAATGCAAATATGTTTATACCAGTAACCAATTCTCCAAGACAAGATGTCCAAACAATGTCTTCGACATTACTAAGTGTTTTCCATGCCATTCCAAGTGTCGGTGATCATTATATCCTACCAGTGTACCATATACCGGTGACTGTGCAAAAGTCACTTGCTTGTCGGTGAATGTTGTTGGATCTCCAAAGTGTTGTAGCTTTAGTAGGTGTTGACATCAATGACAAAACCATACCAAAATACCAACACTAGGATCCTCAGCATAAACTACTCCCTTAGGTATTTTTAAAAATGCTCCTAGGGTATCATCTTTCTTCGCAATTTCAGGAATGAATTTAAACACGGGCCTAGGGCGCTTAATAACTTCGATCACGATAGGATTTGCAATAAATTCAGGTGCAGAGGAGGAAGCCATTGATATAAATACCTTAATCTGCCTTTAGGATTATTTGCTTGGATGATTTGCTTCACTTTTCACTATGAAAGCCTTCACTTAGGATTTTCGCACTCTCTGGAAATTTGAATGCTTCAATGAATGAAAAAAGAACCACAACACTTGCTTTATAGTGTTATTTCCTTCAACTACTGCATTTAATGTCTGTCGGTTAAGTTAAACTTAACACATCTACCGGTAAAGAAGTGATTAAACTTCTTACCATCAACAGAGGGTAAATTAGCATGTTTTTCAATTTGTTGCCATATCCCCAAGGGATTATTTCTCAGTTAGATGAAGAACCTCCTGCCAGTGGAGTGATACTTTGTTCTACCGGTGAAGGAATAGCTTCACTAACACTCTGATCTGACTTTCTAATCCATTGCTTTGAGAATTCTTGTTTTACCTCTTCAACCATATCTTTACCTTTCAAGCTGGGTCCTTTGTTATTTGTTGGCGATGCCTTACTTCTACAAAATTTTGCAATATGTCCAATTTGTTACAAGCATAACAAGTCACATTATTTTTTTGAATAGCTTTTCCATATCCTATGTCGGAATGTGTTCTGCGTTGATTAGATAAGTGTCCAAATCTTCCACAAATATAACATCTTACATTCATTCTGCAATTTTGTGAGTTATGACCAATCTTATTGCATTTAGAAAATTAACCGGTGGGTGCATTGGTGTTCTGATAATTTCTAGATCTGCACTGACTTGCTCTATGCCCATACTTGTTACAGTTAAAGCATTTCTCATTGAATTTGTAAGAATTAGGTTGTCTTACCGGTTTACTATGATCATGATTGTTTGCAGTACCAGAGCTTTCACCAACTTCAAATCCAAGACCATTTGTATCTCCATTAGGTTTTTGATTCTTCAACATGCTATCAAGTTCCTCTGAGCTTTTGTTGAATTTCTCTTTGTGTTGATTTGCAGTAGCCAACTCATTTTCCAAGATTCCTTTCTGTCTGATGAGTTCGGTTCTGTCATTTTGTGTATGCATCAAGTCTATCTTCAACATATCATTTTCATGATTGAGTCTTGTGTTTTCATTTCCAACATCATTTAGTCTTCTAACCAAGTCATTTTCATTCTTCTTCCTATCTTCAATGTCTTTGCAAAGCCTCGTAGTCATATCTTGCATCTCATTCTTCATTGTATAGTTTTCTTGTCTCAGTTTGTTCACAAGGTCATTAAGAGTTTCCTTTTCATCATCATTACTCTGCATCTTCTCAGAAAGTTCTCTTCTCTTGTTCCTTGCAATAGTGATATTTTCTTGAAGTCCTTGAATGATTTCTTGTGCAGCCTTCAGATCATCTTCAAATTTGATATTCTTCACCTTTTCTGCATCATAGTCTAAAAGAGTTGTTTCTAATTGCTTTCTCAAGTTTTCATCTCTACCATTGTCTTCCTCAAGTTGTTAGGCTTTTGAAAATAGAGAACCATGCTCTAATACCAATTGTTAGGATTCCCAAAGATACTGAGGGGGGGGTGAATTAGTATCTAACTGGTTAATGGATTTTCTAAACTTATTATATAAAATGCATCTCAAAATAGTGTACCAGTAAACAAGAATTAATGCAGTAAATAAGAACAATAAGCACAACATGAAAAGAACACCATAACACAATATTTTAATGAGGAAACCCAGTGTGGGAAAAACCTTAGTGGGATTTGTAACCCACAATATTCGCTTACTGGTCAATAAGGGAATATTATTGATACAATAGGGGCTTGCACATGCAGGAAGGCCAAGTGCCTAGAGCTCATTGCTCAGTTACAAAAGAAGTCTCATTGACTTACAAAAATGGATTATATAAATCCAATGACATGTACTGCTTCGGATCAGCATCTGCTATGTCAGGTTCAGTACCGGTTTAAGCTCTTGCAATAATCATAAACCCTTTTCCAAAGTCTGTCTTAATATTTCAACATTAGTTATGCATTAATCTAACCATATCCACATCTTCTAAATGATACACAAGAGCTCATACATATATGAGTCTTATTACAATTCGCCATGTCGGCTTACAAAAAGATTTTACAATTAAATACAAAATACAAATAAACAAAAATCTTGTCGGCCATGGTGTCTGTAATCATCTTTTTCAGTGTCGGTGAACTATATGCCAGTGTAGAGTCTACCAATGCTAGTGCCATATGATTGTAAGGTCACCATCAATGACAATACCTTCAATCACCTACAATTTCTCATTGGAGTGTGCATTTGCCAACAGTAATAAATAGGTTGAATCTGTCGTGACATTTTTCTATTTATATCTCATTTCCTCTATATGTTGTGGCTTGTTTTTTTTACTTGAGGATGATGCAAAGTGATGTAGGAGCATCCTTGGTTCATTGGCAATCTTGCATCAACCAAAAAAAAATATTTGCTTTTTGTTTTTGTTTCTTGTTTAGTTTAGTTTCTATGTTTTGCTCAAGACCCCTCTGAGTTGCTTATTTTCTATGGAGAGCTGGATTTGGCTTGTAGACATGTTCTTGTGCCCTATCCTATGTCCATAGCTCGTTTGGATCTCTTTCCGACTGGATTTTGATTTCATAATGTCTAGCAGTTCTCAGTTTTTGGATCAGTTTGAACCTTAACAGCTAGATGGTGTTTCATTATCTTGCAAAGCATTACCTTGACTTAAGAATCCAATTGGAACCTCATACGATGTTCTCATACACTTGGCCAAACTTCCTTTTGGTCTACGTTTCATTTTTGTTCTTTTCTGGAGGATTTTTCTTCATGATTGGGGCCGACCTATTTGCATGATACACTTTCCCACCTTGGGCATTGTATTATTTTTTTGGTCGACCCAGATGTGTTATGGATGCTATATATTGATGTATTAGATCCTAGTCAAGGAGGGAAGCATGGTAGATGATGATCAAATAGATATAGATCGAATTTTAACATCTCTTTGGTTCCGGATTGATTGTGTATTTTATAACGAGGCATGTTTACCTATTTTGTGGCCCATATGTTGTCGACCAGTTGTAATTGAACTCATGATAAGATTAAGGCTTGATCTAGTATTCTCTTTATCTTGTGTTGTTTCCATTGTGTTAATCTTGATGCACAGTCCAGATAGTTCTCTTTGAGGACCCTCCTATTGTGGTTGCATCAGTTGGTATCAAAGCAAAGGTTCTTCATCCAGGAAGATTGTGTCCTGCTGAAACTTGTTGTAGGGTGGAAGATTGTGGAACCGACTTGCAATTGCAGAGGGCTTGTCTAAATGGCATGAAGAGGAAATGTTAGAGGTAGAGCATGGAGATATGTAGATCTGGCGATGATGGATATGTTGAGATAGATTGCAGCTTGATAGGAAGCTGTTGAAATGACCCATAAAAGAGGTCGACATATTGAGAATGTGAATGAAGATGAAGGAGAATAAGTGGGAGCAGGAGAAGTAGGAGTGAATCCACTAGCGATTGATCTGAATGAAGAGAGATTCATAGTAGCCTTGACAAGAGTAAATACTAAACCACATTTTAACCCACCAGAATATGATGGCAAGTTAGATTCAAATGAATTTCTTGATTGGTTCACAGAGATGGAGAAATATTTCGATTTTGGGAACACAAGTGAAGATAAGAAGGTGAAGTATACTTGCACAAAACTGAAAGGACATGCATCGTTGTGGTGGGATCATTTGTAAATAGATAAATAGAGAAGAGGCAAGGAGAAAATTAAATCTTAGGATAGGATGGTAAGTTTAAAGCGAAGTTCTTACCTACAGCTTATCAAGTGAATTTGTTATGGAAGTTGCAAAACATGAAACAAAAGGAGTCTAGAGTGAAGGAGTATACCGAAGATTTCTACAAGTTGAACATTAGATCCGGACATATCAAGGATGAGATTGAATAGATTGCGATATATATCAATGGATTGTATATGTCTATATAGGAGGAGATCAGTTTAATCAAGTTGCAAAGTGTGGAAGAGGATTATCAATATGCCTTGAAGGCTGAGGAAAAGTTGTACAAAAGACATGAGTAGAGACAGAGAGGAAGAGGAGGAAAATTTTAAAGAGGCGAAACATTTACCAGGAGTGGAAGATCTTTTGCGGAGAAGAATAAAGGCAAGGAGGAAAGAAAAGATGACAACTCACACCAAAGAGATAATAGGAAATTTTACCAGAATCATGGACAGAGTGGCTACCGGAATGAGGGTTATAAGAGGAAGTTTGGAGGAACTTGTTTTAAGCATAGAGAATAAGGACATCGAGCCTTTGAATGTAAACTAGGTAATAAGAGCATAGAGAATAGTGGAAAAACTACTTTTGCAAAGGAAGAGTCTATCGAATCCCTAAATAATCTTGAAGATGGAGAAGCCTTGATGATAAGAAGAACCCTATGTCAAAATGAAATAAACTAGGAATCATTGCAGAGGAAGAATTTGTTTCAAATAAGGTGTAAGGTTGAAGGTAAGTATTGCAAAGTTATAAATGATAGCGGTAGTTCGGATAATCTAGCCTCGGACGAGTTAATGAACAAGTTGAAGTTGCAGAGGATAAAACACCCTAAACCCTACCAGATAGCATGGATTCAGGATAATTGTAAGGTACTGGTGAGTGAACAATTTTTGGTAAAATTCTAGATTCTCAGTTCATTTGGATTCTTTTTTGGCAGGATATTGCTTCCAGTTTGACTGCCTCTAGGTTCGGATGCATTTTTTTGTCTTACTGGCTGGATTTCCTTCTTTTCCGGAGCAGTTTCTTTGTGTGTGGATCTATTTGAGGTCTTGCTCGATGTTCTTTGGCATGTGGACAACCTTCTTGTTGATCCACACTTCTTGGTGGTTCTTTTCTAGAGGATTTTCTTTCATTCTTGAGGTCGACCTATTTACACGTTTGATTTTCCTGTCTTGGTAAATGTAATCTTTTGTGGCCGACCCAGATATGTCCTGGAGAGTATATATATATGGTTTTATGTGATCATTTGGGAGGAGGTCAAAATAGGGGATTTAGATTCATGATTAGAGATCGAGATGGCTCTGAGGGTCTCGGATAGATTGTAATCTAGCAAGTAGCCGGAATGTAACCGGTTGATTATCGGATGTTCTGTGATGAATGTATGATGATAATATGATCTGATTCTATAATATTTCTATATTTTATTGTTGCTTCCATTGAGTTACTCTTGTTGCATGAGGCAGTCAGTTCTCTTTGAGGATCCATTAGTCATGGTTGCACCAAGTGGTATCAGAGTTGGTTATGAACATGTTGTTAGAGGAGCCGGTTGTGAATCTTGAGGCATTCCTATGGGTGGATAGATCATCGATTGGAGGAAGGTTGCAAGTTTGTCTAATAGATCACCTAGGAGAGGCAACCAGAACCAGTAGTCAGATCGTCGAGTTGAGGCAGTTCATCGAAGCAGAGGAGGAGACGTCGCCTAGAAGGATGAACCCCCGGGGGGTGGAGCGTATGATGGAGGATTTCAAGAATGAGATGAGGAATGAGATATGGAACCCATTGGATGGTGTGTGGAGGAATCCGGAATTTGAGGATGAGTATGAAGAGGTTGGAGAAGAGCTTGAGGTAGAGGAAGATGAAGGACCAAAGCTTACCAGTATGCTTTGAAGGCTAAGGAGAAGGTGAAGAAGACAATAGAATAATCCTAGAGGGAAAGAGAGATGCAAAGGACATATGAATGATAGTTTAGAGAAGTAGAATGTTGAAGATGAATCAAAACCTAAGTGGAGTAAATAACCAGATCAGAAAACTCAAAGGAAAAGCAGAGGCAATAGCAGCAAAGAATTTCCTGGAAAATGTTACAAGTGTGGAGAAACCAGACATAGATTTTATGAATGTAAGCAAGGAATGGAAAGAAGTTGAATGGCAAATGAGGAACCAGAAGGTGGAGTTACTAGAACTAAGTGTGCACCGAAGCAAGGAGAGTCTCTTATGTCCAAAAGAGTCATGATGGACCAGAGCAGTGAAGATACCAGACCTACTCAAAGGAGTCTTTTCTGAACTATGTACAAATCAAGAGGTAAGTGTTGAAAAGTTATTATGGATAGTGGAATTACTAATAATTTGGTATCTGAAGAGACTTACGCATCCTTGTCCTTACAAGGTGAGTTGGTTAAAATATGATCAGAAGTTGGAGGTAAAAGAGAAATGTTTGGTGAGTTTTAATAGAGCACCTTTTAGGGATGAAGTCTTATGTGATGTTTTATCTATGAGTGCTTGTCGTGTCTTGTTGGGAAGACCTTAGTAGTTTGATAGAAGAGTTATTTATGACTCTAGAAGAAACCTAATCACTATTGAGAAGGATGGGAAGAAGTTCACATTGGCTTCTTTGAAGGAGAAAGAGAAGGAGGTGAAGAATCTGAGTCTTGAGAGAAGTTGTAGTGCTGAGAAACTAGTTGCAGAGGTTATATCGGAAGGTGGGATGAGTTTGCATAAGGACTTAGTTGATAAGTCTGGTAACAAGATGGAACTGGAGGAAATAAAGCTTATGGTGGAAAATCAAGTGAAGTCTTGTGGCAAAAATAAATCAAAGCTGCATAAGAAAGAGAGCAATAAGCAGAGACAGTGTGTTGGTAAGAAGCAAAGACGGAAGAATAAAGAGAGTCAGAAGTTAGAGAATCTGGTTGAGGTTTTGGAGGAGCTAAGGAAGAGGTTTGCAGACAAGGAGGATGTTTGGATCAGGAATGAGCATGGGATCTATATCCCGAATTATTTTTTATGTTCATGAGTTGCCTCTTGTGGAACATCTCTTCCTACTTGGCGTGTCTAATGCAGGAGCATCCCCGGTCTATGATAAATCTTGCATCAACCAAAAATATTTCCTTTTAGTTTAGTTCTTGTTCAGTTCAGTGTGCATTTTTTTGTGTTCCTGCCTGTATGTTCTAGTAGTTGCTCATTTTTCATTGTAGATCATATTTTTGGTTTCCAGGATTGTTCATGTGATTAATTCCAGATTCTGAATTCATTTGGATTCTTTTCTGACAAGATATTACTTCTGGTTTGAATACCTCTGGGTTTCGGAGCAGTTTTGGGCTTACCTATTGGATTTCCTTCTTTTCCAAAGCGGTTTCTTGGTATGTGGATCTATTTGAGGTCTTGCTCGATGTTCTTTGGCATGTGGTTGACTTTCCTATTGATTTGCACTTCTTTGTGGTTCTTTTCCAAAGAATTTTCTTTCATTCTTGGGGCTAACCTATTTACACGTTTCATTTTCTTGTCTTGGTAAATATAATCTTTTGTGGTCGACCCGGATATGTTTCGGAGAGTATATATATATAGTTTTATGTGATCATTTGGGAGGAGGTCAAAATAGGGGATTTAGATTCATGATTATAGATCAGGATGGCTTTGAGGGTCCCGGATGGATTGTGATCTGGCAAGTAGCCTGCATGTAACCGGTTGATTACCAGATGTTTTGTGATGAATGTATGATGATAATTGGTTGGTTATCAGAGGTTCTAAGATGATAATATGATCTAATTATGTAATATTTCTATGTTTTATTGTTGCTTTCGTTGAGTTACTCTTGTTGCATAAGCCTGTCAGCTCTCTTTGAGGATCCACCGGTCATGGTTTCACTAAGTGGTATCAAAGATGGTTAAGAACCTATTGTTGGAGGAGCTGGTTGTGAATCTTGAGGCATACCTTTGGGTGGATAAATCGCCAATTGGAGGCAGGCTAAAGGTTCTTCTAATAGATCATCAAGGAGAGGCAACTGGAACTGGTAGTCGGATTGTTGAGTTGAGACAATTCACTGGAACAGAGGAGGAGATGCTGCCTAGAAGGATGAACCCCCAAAGGGTGGAGTAGATGATGGAGGATTTCAAGAATGAGATGAGGAATAAGATCTAGAATGCATTGGTTGGTTTGTGGAGGAAACTAGAATCTGAGGATGAGTATGAAGAGGTTGGAGAAGAGCTTGAGGCAAAGGAAGTTGAAGGACAGGAAAATGAAAGAGAAGAAATATTTCTGAGAGCAGTGGCACATGCAAGTAAAGTTCATAAAGTTGATATTTCAAACTTTTCTGGAACGCTGAACCCAGAAGATCTGATTGATTGGATCAAAGAGTTGGAGGACTACTTTGAGTTTGAGAATATAAAGGACCCATAGAGAGTTTGGTTGGCACAGACTAAGTTGAAGGAGCATGTTGCCTTGTGGTGGAAAGAATTGCAAAGAGACAAAGTGGAGAATGGTGAAATTAAAATCACCCAATGGAGATAGATGGTTGCAAGATTGAAGACTAAGTTCATACTGAGAGACTATGAGTTGAAATTATTCAAGAAGTTGCAAAACCTAAAGTAGAGAAACATGAGTGTCAAAGAGTATACTGAAGAATTCTACAAGGTGATGATCTGATCTATATATAGAGAGATGGATAGAGAAAAGGTGGTGAGTTACATAAATGAACTTGCATTTAACATTCAGAATGAATTGAGAATGTTGAGGGTTTCCACAGTTGAAGAAGCTTACCAGTATACTTTGAAGGCTGAGGAGAAGGTGAGAAGAAGATAGCAAAATAATCCTAGAGGGAAAGAAAGATGCAAAGGACAGATGAATGATAGTTTAGAGAAGAATAATGTTGAAGATGAATTGAAACCTAAGTGGAGTAAAGAGCTAGATCAAAAAACTCAGAGGAAAAGTAGAGGCAATAGCAGCAAAGAATTTCCCAACAAATGTTACAAGTGTGGAGAAATCAGAAATAGATTTTATGAATGTTAGCAAGGAATGGAAAGAAGTTGTATGGAAAATGAGGAACCGTAAGGTGGAGTTACTAGAACTAAGTGTGCACTAGAGAAAGGAGAGTCTCTTATGTTCAGAAGAGTCATGATGGAGCAGAGCAATGAAGATACCAAACCTACTCAGAGAAGGAGTCTTTTTCGGACTATGTGCAAAGATGAGGTAAGTGTTGCAAAGTTATTGTGGATAGAGGAATCTAGTAGACTTATAAAGCACTAAGAGGGGGGGTGAATTAGTGACAACAAAAATAATACCACTTCAAACACAGACCGGTAAAAGCAATTAACCAGTTTACTTAAAACTATGCATGCAATCCAAAGTGATATTAAAGCACCCACAACAACTAAAACATCCACCATAACACAAGAGTTTATATGTGGAAAACCTGTTGGAATCCAATAACACTAAGAGGGGGGAGTGAATCAGTGTTATACCGGAATGAACAATTTTAGCCTTATTAAAACATTCATACATCAACTGGTATACTGGTACATACAGAATTGAAAGAAGTAGAGGAACCAATAAGTCAATCACATAAATGAGAATCATAACACTGAGAATTATATGTGGAAAATCTCAAAGAGGAAAAACCATGGTTGGATTTGTGACCCACAATATCAATTCACTGGCCATATGAAGAGATATTACAAAATATAAGGGGCCTGCACTTGCACAAAGGCTTGTAGCTTAGAGCACACTACTCAATCACAAAAGGAGCCTCACTGACTACATAAAAATCCAGACTACAATCTAGAGAAGTGTTGAACTGCTAAGATAGCATCTTCTATGCCAGAATACAATTTTGGTTTAAGCTCTGTTTGTCCCAATCTGAAACCCTAAACCCTTTAGAGAAATAACCCTTACATGAATTTCCTCACATACATAATCTAATATATTTCACATAATATTACATTTGCATATCCATAATCTCCTAAATCATGTCTATATCAAAATGATCTAATCAATTGACCTATATACCCTATACAACTTATCATGCCTTATATCAGCTTACAAAGATATATACAATATCAAATTACATGTCGGCTAGATAACATAAATACATGAATAACAAAAACAACTGTCGATGGCAGATCCAAGAGATGTCGGCCTCCAATATCGATAACCATATTCTAAACCATGTCGATCAGCATTGTCGGTAACCAAAGATATCCTTCTATCCTCCCAGTGTCTATGTCGGTGTTGGTGTCAGTGTAGTGTAGTATCTGTGAAGTACCTGTCGCTACACAACTGAACTAAAATATGAAGTCGGAACACAATATCATGTTGCCATGAATGACAACATAGTGAAACCAACCAATTGAGTGTCAATTTCCAACAAAACCCAACTGGGAAAAACCACAGTGAGATGGGAATCACAAGTTAACTATCTGCAGTAATAGGCAACTGACCGGTTAAGGCCTACAAAGTGCTCTGCTAGGAGCGAATCCTGTTAAAGATCTCAAAGCCTTGTTAGGAGCTATACCTGTTAGGAGTAACCTCGGTAGAGGATTTCAAACCCAAACTAATGGATCACCTGGTTAGAGGATTTGTACAATGAATCTTGTTAGAGCTTACCTGGTTAGGGGATTTAACTGTTGTAGTGATTAGAAAAAAAATAGGTGGTGTGATCTAGAAATAGCAAATCTTGCTTGTATAGATCCTCTTCAGCTCACTTAATACAACATTACTGACATAATGTGCAACTCCTTCAATAAATCTCATCAACTTATCACTTGTATCTCACATCATAAAATTAGCTCATCACAATGTCATTATATCGACATTAGATTTCATGTCAGCCCAGGAACCTCATCACAATTTCCTAGGTGCAGTATATCTGGACAATCTTTCATAACACATCACAGATTACCGCCAAATCTGTCGGTTAGCGATAACTCATCACGGTCATTGATAACTCATCACATAATCAATGAAACCAGTTGGAACACTGATCCCAGTTAAGACTTAACCTCTTCCAACTCATAGACCAATTGTCCTCCATTCGCTTCCTTGTTGATCTTCGCAGTATCTCCAAACTAGTATCAGTAGTGTTGGTTAATAGATTTTCCTTTTACACATTCTAATTCTTTGACTCTTGCATGCCCATAAAAAAATGACAAAAACATGCCAACAGTTGGATAACTACTTAAACAGTTAACCTCTGTATACAGGTATAGCTCCCAAAGAATGATTTTCAATTAGCTTAAATTATGAAAATTCTCATGCACACTTTTTACCAGAAAGTATTAAAGGCATTTAAGCATTCATATGTCAACACAAAATGAACACTACAATATTTTAAACTACAGATTTTTTCTTAAAGCTCACAGACTTTAATTCTTCTAATTGGCAAGATAGACAATTTCAAAAGTTTTCTTTTCACACAATCATATACACTACATTAGAAAGACTGCAAATTCCGCAATTGAATCTAATCCTCACAGAGATT
Organism: Cryptomeria japonica; assembly: GCF_030272615.1. Taxonomy (NCBI): domain Eukaryota; kingdom Viridiplantae; phylum Streptophyta; class Pinopsida; order Cupressales; family Cupressaceae; genus Cryptomeria; species Cryptomeria japonica. Next base: position 336,473 of record NC_081408.1, on the reverse strand, counting down.
CATATTGCAATTCATAAACACAAAGATTTATAAAAACAGAAAATGTTGCAACTTTATTCATAGACAAAATTGCATTTCTTTTTTAGAGTACATAATATTTCTAAAAACAAAATAAAGCTTTATGTTTTATCTTAACACAAAAATTCTCGGACCTTTGACAAGGCTTTTCATCAAGTATATATAGCCACCAGGCTATGATAGTTTGTTACATTTAAACCAGAGTAAAAAGATTAACTCTTCATCATAGTTAAAGAAGTCTATCTTAAAAACTAAAAAACAGCAACTAAACAGGAAAAGCGGCATAAGCCACGAGCAATAGTGATGCAATCAAGCTCCTGCAGATGATGTGGCCTCCACCTATTTGTCCTACGACGAAGGGGTGCCTTGAATATTTCGCCACTCCAAGTGAGCTGAGGAAAATTTAAGAATAAGCTGATAATGTGGAAAACCGATATGTAGAATTTGTTTCTTCCACACTTCTTTCTTTTTGCTTAGATGCACGACCTTACCCTTATGCATCTCAAGATGATTGAATAAAACCACTAAAATGGATTCAATGCTTGCAATCTTAGAGAAAACCTCTATTGTCAAGGACTTTGCTTCTTGGATTTGTTGTACTCGATCTTTGAAAGCTTGGATCATATCAGATGAGTCCTCAAGTGACTCCTTATCCTCTATTAGGAGTTGAAGATCTATGCATTTCATGTCTTTCTACATAGTATTAGTCAGTTCTTTTAATTCCTTTAGAAGTTTAATAGATTCCTCATGTCCTTGCTCAATAATTGAATTTATCCACTCAATATTCTCTTTGCACACAAAAAGTACATTGTCATCAAGACCATGAACCATCTTTTCTGCTAAGAAATTTATTACTCCATACCTCTGTGTATCCCTCATTTACTTCAATACAGCCACCCACTTGCTTTTCTCTTTTTCTCAAGCAACTATTTTCATTTCCAGTTCCTTACTTACAGACTCTGCATTTTCAAACACCTTGACCAGATCGGAAATATAGCTAGTTCCTTGCCGAGTAATTGATTCTAGCCATTCACTAAAGACATCTGCAACCATTTGGCTTCTTTTAACTTGATCAAGTAGTCTCTGGTCCATTGGCAATCTTGGCTCAAACAACAAGGGAACTTGAGAAAGCGGTTGACGGTTAGGATCCTGTATAACATTGATATATTGGGCCATTTGCATTATGATCTACCTCATTTCAATTTTATCTTTCTCATCTTTCCAAGTTTTGGTGAGAATTATTTTAGTGGAAGTCTCCAAATGCTTAGCATTTGCAACTCGAGAAGTCACCCCTAATTCAATCTTTTTGATGACAAAGTCCTTCTCAATGATATTCTCTATATTTTTGTCTATTGGGAGTCTAGCCACCTCTGCATTCCAATGTCCTATTTGGTCATCCACATCAATCATCGCTTCAATCTTAAGCCTTTTAGACTTTAATGTTCTTCCCAAACATTTACTGACCATGTCCTCCATTGAGATTGAGATGGGAATTACATTCCTTTTCTTGGTATGTGAAGCACTTAACCATTTGGGAATAGTAGATGTTTCCCTTGGTGGTGGTGATCGTTGGTTAGTAGTGACGACAGCCATGGTATTCACAAAATCCTCAGGTTCTTGGATTTCTTTTCCTTTATCTGTTGCACCTGTAATGAGGTTGTCCTGCATCTGAGCATCCATTGCTCCTTGATTTTCTTCCTTAGAATCCATGTCTACTATAAGGGAACTTGCAAGGAGTTTCTAACTTCTTTTCCTACTACGAGATCTGGTTACACGAGCAGAGGCAGAACCCAATGAATATTCTCCTAAATTTGCAATTTTGGTTTTCTTCGTTCTTTGTTTCTCATTACCTGCAATATTAATAACAATTTCATAAGGAGAAAGAGATGCTTGAGAATTTGCATGAGTTCAACCAATTTTTTTACTCTTAGGTACGGATAGGGGCAGTTATCCAAAATGACGATCTTTTAGCCATCTTTTTGTCTGTCTGATCACATTGAAGGTTCTGGCTTGAATGTTATCATCCCCTTTCCTATCCCAATCAACCTCTGGAATAGGTTGCCCCTGTATCCTCTCATCGAACTCAGGATCAACAACTTCCTCACCTTCATCTTCTTGCACATCAGAAACATTCATGGTCAAACCCATGGTCACAATTTGTTGAATCGTGAACCTCAACCACAATCTTCTTATAACTTCAAATTAATCAGCACAGTTCTCCCATTAATATTCTAGTTGAGGTTCATGAAAAAAACCATCATCAACATTTAAGTTCTCTATATCAAACCTTCGACTGTCAAATTTATATCTAACATCATATAACTGTAGATTAAACTTCTTGAATTCAAGTTCAAGAATCAAGGCATCTTAAATTGATCTACAGCTATAGTATCCAAGCTCTATTGGAAAAACCAGCCTAGACTTTCCTTCACTTCTCTTATCAATATAAGCTAGTTGTCGACCGACTTCAATTAAAACATAGTTATCCAAAGCATACCTGGGTAACCTGAAGGGTTCACCTTGAAAGCCGCCAACTCTAATATATGTGAACTAAGCAAATTGGATATAGAAACTACCATAAATACCAATAAATTCCATTGCTTCTATCGACAATCTCCTGTTTGTATTACCCTACAACTCGTGAACTAATCTTCTTGCAAAAATGTCATTCCATCTCATAAAGTTTTATGTATATCTCTGCTCCTGCAAGTATGGATAATATTCATATACCCTTATTTCATCAATCCAGGGTTCATGATGTAAACCATTCCAATCTCGAGTGCAAGCAAGAATATAAAACAAATATGAACACATATAGAAACCACTCATTCCCACAAATTTGTTTAAACTCTCATGCAATCTCTCTGCAATAACTTGTCCCCAATCCAGGTAGGCACTTTCGTTTAACATGACTTGGATGTAGAAATACATCCAGTCTTCCCAGTAAAAGGCATGGGAATTTCCTTTCAATCTATTCAACAGAACAACAATATCCTGTACTTTTGTTATGAAGTGCTCTTTGGTGAGTGGCCTTGATAATCTGGAACCTCCCTTTTGAATTTTCAATAACCAATTCCTGGCAATCACACTTTTATAAGCGCTCTTCTTCTCATAAAAGAAGGAGTATGAAGTGCCAATGGTCTATTCTGCATATGGCTCCTTATGAGGAATGCCCATAGCTTTCGTTACGGTCTCCCTGTATATCTTCAACAACACTTCACCATTAATGTCCCCGATACACCTATGCTCCACATCATACCGGTTCATAAATTCCAAAACTAGCTCAAGGTGTGGTGCAACAATGGGAAATATAGTAGCCTCAACCAAACCACTCCGCACAATCTTATCCATCATAGAATTTTGGGTTGGTTTCTTAACTCTCTCAAGAAAATCAGAGAGGTCTACCTGTGCTAATAAAGTGTCCCCCATCTCTGGAAGTGAACTAACTAAGCAAGAAGTGCACCCCAATTTCGGCAGAGTTGGCCTCATAATGGCCCCTCTTAGATTTATCAAACAATTTCAAGAATGAAATGAATTCTTCTACACAACAAAGGGAACAAACAACAACTAGCTTCCAGAATAATTAAATACAGCAGAAGAGAGAATGATTAAAACTAACCTGATCTCGACAGTAAATTCTTGGAAACCTTCTAAATGCAAATACAATACCTCCAATTTTCCTCGCTTGCATGACTGCTGAAAAGGTATTAGAAAGATTGCTAGCTTTTGTAACAAAAATGGACAAAATCATACTCAAATCCTAGCTAGTTGTACTAATTAAGTAAGCTCGTGTGAGTTGACACCTGATTTGATGTATAACCGGCATGCATTTAATTTCGGGTCATTCCATCATATAACACATGAATTACCATGATTTCTTGTCATAATTAGAAACAAACATTTTGAACTTCCCAAAATATTCTACTTTCTCACCGCCATTTTCCCTCCATTATGCACACACCATTTCCTAAATGAAGTCACAGACTCTAAATTTTGAACTTTGAACCAAGAACTGAAATGTTCAAAGGTTCAAGTTCAATATTGAGAGATAAAATAGAACAACACATAAAACAGTCTCCAAACCAAAACAAAGGACAATAAATGAGCAAAGACATAACCAACACATGATCAACTTTGAACCTTGAACCTTGAACCAAAAAGGTTCAAAGGTTCAAGTTCAATAAAAATTTCAACAAAGAGCTCACTTTTACCATAAAATAAAGCCATAAAGAAAATTCTTTAAAGCGTGCTTTGAACTTGAACATTGAACTTTGAAAAGGTTCGATGACTCAAGTTCAAAGGGAAGAAATACATGACCGAAGGGGAAAATAAACATCAAAGTGTGACCTTCCAATTGAAATTTTAATGAAAGTAGGGAGGAGTAACATTGGCTCTGACAGGGGACTGGGATGGTAAGGGACCAAGACATGAACCCTAGGATCTCTGGTTTCACAAATAATCCTTAAATCAAAAGGACCGAAATAAAAACAAAACAAGACCAAAACAACAAACCAAACACAACAAAACTTATGTACAAGACTTGCAGGGGACTCCTCCTTACAATTGATATAACTTCAAATCCTGCCCATTATAGGTCAGAGGAAGAACAGTACCATCCTGATATGCTAGCTTGAAAGAATTAGGGCCTTTCCATAATGACTCGAACTTCGCATGTGCTCCTTTTGGTTCTCTTCTTCTGTCCCAAAGAAGAACCTGATCACCTAGCATAAATTTTCATGGTTTGGCTCTCCTGTCAAATATTTTCTTAACCCGCATTTAATGTTCTATAATCTGACCAACCAATTTATCTCTTTCTTCTTTAATCCTCATTAAATGCATAATCCTCTTCTCCAGAGAATCTTGAAAATATGCATCTTCAATAACCGTCTGTAACTTTGAAGCCATAAGTTCTAAGGGAAGTGCCACTTGAGCCCACATGCCATACACCAGTTCAAAAGGTGACATCCCTATGGCTCTTTTTGGAGATATGTGATCCGCCCAGAGAGCTTCATACAGTCTTTTGTGCCAGTCTTTGAAATTTTCACTCATCAACTTCTTCATAATATTTATCATATTTTTATTGCTTGACTCCGTCTGGCTGTTACCCTGAGGGTAATAATCTGAAGAGTGAGCAAGAGATATCCCATGATCATAACAAAATAATGAAATCTCAGCAGAAGAGAAGTTGGTTGCATTATCAGCCACAATTTTCTGAGGAACTCCAAAATGAACCAGAATATTTTCTTTAAGAAAATTACAAACAACCTCACAAGTTGTCTTCCACACTAGAATAGCTTTGACCCATTTGGTGAAGTAATTTGTGGCCGTCAGTATGTGTGTATGTCTATCACTTGAAGTAGGTGACAATGGACCTATAAAATGTAAACCCCACTATTTGAATGGTTCATCAATAACTACTGGTCTAAGAGGTAACGCTGCAAGTTGTGGCTTCCCTGTGAATAACTTACATTTTTCACACTTAGCTATGCATCCTTAAACATACCTAGCCAATAATAACAATTTCTCGAGATTTTATAGGTAGTTACGGTTGATGAAAAATGACCACAACAAGCTTCATCATGAAAGGTTTTCAATAGTGACTCCTGATGCAACTTATCCACACAGCGTAAGAAATTCCATCCAACCCCTTTTTGTATAGCACATCATCAAAAATAACATATTTAGCAACGTTTAATCTCAGATTCCATTTTTCTCTTGGAGAGAATTGTGTTGGACAGTCTCCATAAGTTAGATAATATGCAACATCTGCAAACCAAGAGTCTTTAATTCCAACAAATAAGACCAAGGGAAATTCCTCATTCACCTCATTCTTACTTTTTGCAATTAACTTACACAAACCCTGTCCACTTACCAATTTTGTTGGTTTAATGTCTATATTAAACTCTTGTATCTTAGACACCCATGAGGCTCTATTGTTCATCCCTATATCCTGTTGTGTTAAAATTCTCTTAATAGTAGAATGTGGTACATAAATTATTGCATGAGAATGAAGGATATAGTATTTGAATTGTTTTACAACTTTCACAATAGAAAATGCTTGTTTTTCCATCAGTGAATATTTTAATTCATGTTTCTTGATAGGAACACTCATGAAGGATATTGGAACTTCTTCATTTTCTTCATTCTTTTGAAACAAAATCCTTGACATGGTATGTTTTGAAGCATAACAATAGATAATAAAATATTTCTTGAAATCTGGATTAACAAGAATAGGTGCTTGAGCTATAGTTTCTTTTATTGTTTCAAATGCTTTCTTCCCCTCTTCATTCCATTTGAATACCTTGCTTTTCACTCATTAGTTTTACAATATACCTTGTGGTCTCTGCAAAATCCGAAACAAATCTTCTCAGAAAATTCACCTACCCAAAGAAGGACCTAACTGCATTTCTATTTGATGGTAAACTTAACTATTGAATTGCCTTTACTCTCTTAGGATCCACATTTACTCCTTCTTTAGAGATGATGTGACCAAGTAATTTTCCCTCAGTAACCTCGAACACTGACTTATTCGGGTTCAACGACACTCCATGTTCTCGGCATCTTTACAATACTTGCCTTAAGTCTCTTAGGTGATGCTTCTTGCTCTTCGAGAAGACAGTTAGGTCATCAAGAAATACAACAATTATCTTATCTTTCAGATGACCAAAAGACAAGTCCATATCCCTCTGGAAATTTGCTCCTGCATTTATCAAACCAAATGGCATCTTGTTATAGGCAAAGGTACCCCAAGGAGTGATGAAAGCGGTTTAATGTTGATCGCTTTCGGAAACACTAATCTAATTAAACCAGAAAATCCATCAAACATAGACATCATTTCTGAACCAAAGACTGTCTATAGAATATGATCCATGGCAGGTAATGGGTAATTATCTTTGAGGTTGGCCTGATTCAAATTCCTAAAGTCCATGCAAATTGTTATCTCTCCATTTTTCTTACAAACTAGGACAATGTTGCCTATCCAGGTAGAATGGTGAATAGGATATATGATTCTAGCTTTAAACATTTTGTCTACCTCCTGAAATATAGCTTCAGTAACTTTGGGGTTAAAATTTCTAAGTTTCTATCGGAAAGGGCTTGTTCCAGGCTTCAAAGGAATGTGATGTTGAAATTTTCCTTCCCTGAAGTTCTTCAAGTAATCATAGCACCAGGCGAAAACATATATGTATTCCAACAGGAGACTTATGAACCTTTCTTTCTCTATGGGTGTGTAATATTTTCCTAGATTAATATACTTTGGATCCTCCTTGGTTCCAATATTAACTCTTTCATAACCACTAGCATCTTGGACTGCAGGAGTCTGTTCATCTTTTCCCTTCTTTAAGGAATCATAACGATCAAAGAGATGTTCTAAAGAGACCAACCCTTAAGGAATCTTATTTCCTTTTAGTTGTATTACCCCATCATTCATTTCTTGACCAAGTTCTAGTGAAAACTCCTTACCTTTGGTATCTGATCCTTCAAAGAAGGTGGCAGTGAACATTTCTGCTCAATGCAAGAAGTTGTTGATTTGCTTGTCATTCTCAAAAACCTTCCAAAATTTAAATTATCGGGCACACTAGGCCGATATACCAATTCCACTTGATAGGTATCATTTACAACTTTAGGATGGGGAATCAATAGGGAAGTTGATATTGCTAAAGAATCATCTTTAGAATTTTGTTCTCTAGGGATAGCTTGAATAGAAAATGCATCAAAACCCTCAATTTCATCTCAGACTCCATTTCGTTAATGCTTCAATCGCTCATTCTTTACATTGAACAACCCTCTGACTTGTTTCACAATCAACTCTGCATCTCCCTTAACTTGCAACAACTTCACTCCCAAATTCTTTGCTTCAGCTAATCCCAACAGCAAGGCCTCATACTCGGCAGTATTATTTGTGTTCTTGAATTATAGCTTAAAAGAAAAAGGAATATATTTGCCAGAGGGGGGAATGAGGACTACCCCAACTCCAGAACATGATGTTGCACAACTTCCATCGAATTCAATCAACCATAAATCCTCCATTGTTTCAGGTTGTGATAGATTTCCTACAACTTCATTACCAGATAAGATCATATAATTCCCAAATTGACATTCATGATATAATATTTGGGCCTTTGGATCATCGAAAGGGAAAAAAGTGAACTTAGATTTGGGCTTGGGTTGCAAGATGACTCATTTTTTCCCTATAGGAATGGTGGCTTGAGACCAATCCATCTTTATCTCACCCCCTAGGTCTCTACAAAATGTATGACTTAACAACATGCCATAACTCGCAAGGATATCAGCTATCAAAATGGTTAACTTAATTATTTTATCTAGATGAGCATCAAGGACCACTTGAGCATCATTGATTTGTCCTAATAAGGGTATTTGTTTGGAATCCATTGAATAACACCTACCAGAAGTTTTTGTTAAGGATAATCCCAAGGCTTTAGCTACTGCAGATGGCATGATATTATCTAAGGCACCTGACTCTATAATACAGTTATTTAATTTGTGACCATTTATGAATAAAGATATATAAAAAGGCTCAGGTTTTGATTCAAGAACAAACAATGTATCATCGTCTTGATGGGCTATTATTTCAAGGAAAACTTCATGAGTAGCAGGATGAGTTGACACATCACCTTAGGAAGACAATGTAGCATTAACTGATTGTTGTACCATGTCAGCTTGTACATATGCATTACTTCCTTTTACAAACGTAACCAATCTATCAAGTTCTTTGGGATTCAATTATCGGTATTCTGCTGGTATAACTTGAATTCAAGAGGATTTATAAAATTCAATATCAATCAAACCTTCAGTCTCTACAGATTTTTATAACTGGGGTTCTTGAGGTCTAAAATCATTATTATGAAACCGAGAAACAATCTCCTTACCTTTAGGATTCACAATAGAAGATGAGGGAGCACCCTGAGGTTTTACATTTTGTTGATTTTTGGTCAGTATAGCACAGGAAGGATCTTCCAAGGTAACCAAAATATCACCTCCTCTTTCTGAATCTGACTTGTACTCCAGGAAGTGGATTTCAAAGTCGCCAAGTTGCCTGAAAGATTCTTCTTCACTTGGTTCACTCAGCACCTCCTTAGAACTAATCAACTGGGCATAACGCACCATCTTTGGACAAGAACTTCCATCATGGTCAATGGTGAGATGAAAAATGCATATGATAGCTTTTTATGGAGGCGCTTCGATAGCTAGCCTTTGTTGCGTAAGAGGTAATTGTAGTGCTTTACCTCCAATCCCTACTGACTGATTTGAAAACCTTCTTGGGATGTCTTGATAGGTTTGTGGATAAGTTGTATTGGATTTAGGCAATTGTCTCTTCAATGTTATCACATCATTCATCAATCTCTGAATCACTGGGTCTGATGTAGTTGTTGAGGTTGATGCTTGCGGCGAGTAGTTTGAACTTATTTCTTCTACTTTCCTGAGGTAATTAAATCATCCTCCAATTCTACATATAAAGTCTTGGCAGCTGCTAAATTTTACACTCTTTGCCTACGTATTAGGAAACTTATTTGTATTTCCTTTCAGTACAACTATATCCCTCTTAGAACACATTGTTATATTAATCATAGCATCAAGAATAACCATTATCACTAAAGATAAGCTAAGAAGAAAGCATAATGAGATCAAAATCAGAGATGTAAGTGGATATCTCACCTTATTTAATAGCACTTGACATGTTTTGGTCCTATGCATTCCACGCATCTTGCATTTGAGAAATCCTATAAATCAAATACCCAAGGTAGTCATAGTTGTAATAATGCAAGAATTTGGTCTGCTAATCTATGTTATGCCAAATCTTTGTCAAGCTATAGAATTAGTTTGGGCAAAGATTGTGTTACACTATCTACAAATCTAAACTCCATCTGATCACTACCTTTATTAGCTAGCAAGTTGGTTAGGGCTTTAGCCTCTTTGAAGTAATGTGAAAAGATATATTGTTGAATTGTTTATTAAGATGCCAAAATTGTAAATGAATGCTATTTAAGCATCGTTTTAGAATGTTACTTTTATTAGAGTCTTGATTGTCAATGCAAGTATCCTTCTAGCATTAGATTATAAATCCCTCATCTTTTTGACACCTGATGACCTTCAAATACTACCTGAGTTCTTCTTAATTTTAAAACCTAGAGCCAATTTGATCGAATCAACAATAATGAGAGAAAGTAGAACCAACACAATTCCTAGCAAGACATCCTACCTACAATGTCTCTTTTGCATTACAAATTCCATCTAATTCACTTCTGGTAGGGTTAGGCAATGGTGAGGAAAAACAATAAAAAAAAAGAGCAACATAACTCCTAGGTTTTCAACATTAGTCAATTCAAATATGAAAAAATAAAAAGAAAAAAGATACATACCTTTGTTAAAAACACTTCGAAATCATTTGAATATTCAAACACACCTTTAAAAAGAAAGGTTGCTTTGAGTATTGTTTTCATGTATTTATGTGGTAGAGCCTCTTGTGATTTATTGTTGGGCCATGTTAGGAGGAGTGGGCTCCCTTGTGATGACCGAGGTCATGAGAGATAGGCTTGCATGAGGTTCCTTGTAAGGATGCACAAAGTCTAGACCGCAATGGCACATTGGAGTTTTCCATGATTTGTAAATAAGTGATAACCTAATAATTGATGGGTTGGGTAGATAGATTAATTAATAAAATGATAAATTAATTGGTGCCTCATGACTTAGTCCTAGGGAGGATGTTTTAGGATGAGCATGAGAAGGCCGTGAAGACGGTAAGCTAATCTCCCTTAGTCTCTCATAGGTTGAGATGGCTCCACATGTCCATCAGGCTAGAGCCTTATGTTATTATGTTATTATGTTATGAGGATGGCATGTGATGACACTCCACTCCTACATGTGTTTCCCTTTTATGATTTATCATTATGCTTATTGAATGCATTTATGCCTTGATGAGTTTTATGCCTCTGGGGGTTCATTCTTGTTGTATTGTGTAAGTTCTTTCTAGAGAGTCCTTGTGTGGTTAGTCTCCTTGGTTATAGGTAGGTTCTAGCTTAGGTTTTAGAGTGTGTGTTGGGACCTTGTGACATCTCCTAGCATGGGGGGTGGTTCCTTTGGTTCTACATGGTTGGGTGGTTGGTGCTTTTAGCCATTGGGATGTTCTCTTGGATTCTTCTTGCATGGATGTGGATTCTTCTTCATGATGTACTATGGATGTACCTTGTAGCAGATTTATGTAATGGATAAGATGGAATGTATGTAATGTAATACCTTTGTATATAGTAGGTGTTTTCATGTAAGTAGAAAGAGCTATGCTCATGATGTAATTAATGTACTTATATTTGTAAGGTGAATTGTAGATGGAAATTGGAATTTAGAGATATAGTATTTGTAATATTGTAGAGATGTGATTTTATGAAGGCATTGAGTTAATGAAGTACTTAAAGTTATCATTAGAGGGTCTTTGAGTAGCCAGGATCTTATGGACTATCTTCTCAAACTTGGCTATAAAATCTCTCATCATTTCAAGGATCTCCTTTTTCAATTGTGCAAATTGGGCCAAAAGTGAATGTTCATCCTTAGCTAATTTAAATCTAGCTTTAAATTTTGTCTTGAAATCTTGCCAATTTATAATATCACCATTAGGTAAATGGTAAAACAAATATGCGGCAACTTCAGTCAATGTTTGAACAAATTCTCTTACAGCCACATCCTCATGCTGGATTGTTAATACCCCACAAGCCACATTGATGGCATTTAAATGATCATCAATCATAGCCTTTCCATCACCATTAAACTTTGGTAAATGATCTCTTGAACCTTTCAATAAGGGATTTAAATTTGCTCCAAGATCAAGTGGTCCTACACATGGCCCCCAAGGGTTATTAGCAGCCATGGATGAAACAATATTCAAAGGTGTTGGATTGATCACAGTAGGTAGGACAACACTATGCAAAGTTAGGGTGTGACAAACAGAAGATACAGGTAAAACAGGAGAAGAGCTTGGGGGTCTACTTCATGATCTTCTTCTAGGTGCAAAGGATGGGGAAAAATTCACATTTTGTAGTTCTTGAAATACAGAATCAAACACCCCTTCACGTCTCTGGGACCTTGTATATCTTGTTGACTCCAGCCTGTCTACAAAATGTCTCTTCAATATACACAGGATGAATATTTAAGCTAATCACAAGACTGCCCTACTCGCCTTATGATTGTATCTAATCTACTTATTCAACTCCTCAGCAAAGTCGCCAAAAATTTGTTGGTTAACAGATTTTCCTTTTACACATTCTAATTCTTTGACTCCTGTATACCCATAAACAAAAGATAAAAACATGCTAGATATTAGATTTCATGTCGGCTCAGGAACTTCATCACAATTTCATAGGTGCGGTGTATCTGGACAATCTTTCATAACACCACAGATTACCACCAAATATGTCGGTTAGGGATAACTCATCACAATCATTGATAATTCATCACACAATCAGTAAAACTGGTTGGAACACCAATACTAGTTAAGAGTTAACCTCTTCCAACTCATAGACCGATTGTCCTCCATTCGCTTCCTTGTTGATCTTCGCAGTATCTCCAAACTCGTGTCATTAGAATTGACCAAAACCAATTATCATTCCTGCATATACCAGTTAGACACCTTCAAAACCAATTGGACTTCTCTATACAAATAATATCAGTTTGCAATACAAAGACTTATGAGTAGTACCAGTTTGTCTTAACTAAGATGACTATGACAATGTGAACATGTGTGTGTGTGTGTGTGTGCGCGCACCATCAATGACAACACATAAAGTCATCCATTACAAAAAATCATCATCAAGCCAACAGAATTACTGATAATTTGGTATCTGAGGAGATGTTAGTGAAGCTTGGATTAAAGAGGCTTAAGCATTCTTGTCCTTACAAGGTGAGCTGGTTACATGATGATCAAAAGTTGGAGGTAAAAGAGCAATGTTTGGTGAGTTTTAATATAGGGTCTTTTAGGGATGAAGTCTTATGTGATGTTTTATCTATGAGTGCTTGCCATGTCTTGTTGGGAAGACCTTGGTAGTTTGATAGAAGAGTGATTTATGACTGTAGAAGAAACCTAATCACTATTGATAAGGATGGGTAGAAGCTCACATTGGCTTCTTTGAAGGAGAAAGAGAAGGAGGTGAAGAATCTAAGTCTTGAGAGAAGTTGCAGTGTTGATAAATTGGTTGCAGAGATTATACCGAAAGGTGGCATGAGTTTGCAGAAGGACCTAGTTGATAAGTCTAATAACAAGATGGAACTGGAGGACAGAAAGCTTATGGTGGCAAACCGGATGAAGTCTTGTGGCAGAAATAAATCAAAGTTGCAGAAGAAAGAGAACAGTAAGCAGAGGCAGTGTGTTGGTAAGAAGAAGGGACAAAAGAATAAAGAGAGTCGGGACTTAGAGAATTTGGTTGAGGTTCTAGGGGAGCTAAGGAAGAGGTTTGTAGACAAGGAGGATTCCACCTCAAATTTTGGGCTCTAAAAAGAACAACAATCTTTCATTTTCTTGCAAAACCAATCCTTTTTTTTTGCAAGTTAAAAAGAACAATCAACTTATCCATTCTTACAAAGCAAGCTACTTTTTGCAATGATTTTCATTTTGTTGACCAGGATTTCCAATTCCTAGTTTAGAAAAACATTTGCTATGTGGGGCTAAAATAAACACCATGCTTGTTGGAGAAACATCTCCAAATAGAGGATAGATCACATTGCTATGGAAGGTTAAAAAGAACACTTATACTCTGTGTCTCAAAAGTGGTAGGCATATACTCTCCCCTTAATTGGGTGACCAATAATCCAAACCCACTCTTAATAAAATGTCAATGCTTGATAAAATATTTCAATTAAATTAATTAATAGAAGGACATGAAATAAATTAAATAAATTAATCTTTTCAAATTAACTATTTAATAGAAGATAATTATTGCTCATAGCTATTTTTCTATTAGTCTATTAGTTTCAAAATGGCTTAGGAGACCTCGTTTTATATATTTTTGAGTGCGCGATCTTAGGTGGTAGAGATCAACGGTCATAATCAAATCTTGCAGATTGGATGGCTATGAGCAAGAAGCTGAAGGTTGAGAGAAAGGGGGAAGGAGAAGACAAGTGTCACTCATCTCACCTTGACTGAGTTGAAGACTTGAGAAGATATAGAATAGTTGGAGAAGATGTAGGAATGAGAGGACAAGTGGACTCAAGTCCTCCTAAGATATAGGGATGCTAGAGAGAATATAGAAGAATGATAGGAAATATGTGTGCATACACAATATTTCATTTATTTTGGAAGTTGGAGATAAGTGGCTAATTAATGTTTTATTTTATTTTATTTTACCTTCAGCTTCTTGCTCATAGCCATCCAATCTGCAAGATTTGATTATGATCGTTGATCTCTGCCACCTAAATAACTTTCATGAGCATCCCATAGTTTTCATGAGTTCACCACTTAAGGATGCAGAATTGAAGTACCCCAACATCAAAAAAATAAGCCTATGCATTGGTGAAGGCCATCAAGAAATTTAGACATTATATCTTAAGGAGTAAAGTTTTTGCCATCATTCCTAATGTGGTTGTTAAAACTCTCCTGATGCAAAATAAACTAGGAGAGAGAAGAGGAAAGTGGGTTGCCACTATCCAGGAATATAATATTGAAATATAACTGATGAAACTAGTCTGTGGGCAAGCTTTAACTCAAACTATGATCATTGCAGGGTCGAACCTAGTACAACAAACATATTTATTAACAAACACCTCCTCAAAAAGAGTGATATGGTGACATTACCTCATATTTGATAGATCACAAGTATTCTACATAGATGAATCCCTCACAAAAAAGAGCTTTCAAGCTCAAGTGCCAACGTTACATGCTTCAAGGGTCAGTACTCTATAGAAATAATCCTGAAGGGATTTACCTAAGGTGTGTTGGAAGTAAAGAAGCTAAAAGAATCATGGAGCATTTCCACTCCAAATTTGGAACAGGTGATGGAGGTAGTCAAGCGACAACTTATCAAATTCTAAGGGCAGGATACTATTGGACTTCTATATTCAAAGATGCATACAAGCATGTCAAGACCTATCACACATGCCAAATTACTACAACCCATGAGAGGAATCATGCCATGTCACTCCAACCCATCACAAAAGTAAATCCGTTTGCAATGTGGGGCCTTGATTTTATTGGTAACATCACAAAACTAAAGTTGTTTGCAATGTGGGGCCTTGATTTCATTGGCAACATAAACCCACCATCATCAACACAACATAAATATATTTTAACTGCGACCAACTACTGTACTAGATGGTCTAAAGCTCAAACATTAAAGAATTGCACAACGGATGCAGTGACCAATTTTTTAGAAGAAAAAATTATCACTCAGTTTGGATGTCCAAATGCTCTACTATGTGATAATGGTTCTACTTTCACCTCTTTGAAATTTTCCGACTGAGCATTTGGTTATGGGATCACTTTGAAATTTTCATCAAATTGTTACCTTCAAGGTAATGGATTGGCAGAGTCCACAAAGAAGAATTTTCTCAACATTATCAAGAAGTTGCTAGAGAAGAATCTGAGAGATTGGCATACTCAACTTAAGTTTTTTCTATGGGCAAACAGAACAAGAGCCAAGAATTCATTGGAAACCTCACCAAATCATTTAGTCTATGGACAAGACCCAGTCTTTCCAATCCAACTGAGGATTTCAACATTGAAATTCATGCAAGAATATTTGGAGCTAGATGAGAGAGTTCAAATCCATTTGTCACAACTATTATTATTGGAAGAACAGAGAGATCAAGCTCTCGAGAATTTTGCAAAACATAAAGGGGTTGTCAAACGATGGTTTGACAGACGTGCTACAATAAATTCCTTCAGAATCTTCGATCTAGTTCTTTATTGGGAGAAAGCTCTTTGTCATGACTCGATTTAGATGAATGATTTTTAGTCTAAGTTGATAAGATGGATACTGATATTATGGATGATTGATTTAAATTTGACATTTATATTATAATAATGTTTGATGTGTTTGACATTAAATTGTGCTACAATTTAATGATATTTTGATGTTATTTAATTGAAAAGCAATATTTTCATGTGATGATGCTATTAACGATACTATTTTAATTAGGTTGTGAATTTATAATATCATGATGATTTGATGATTTTTGTTGAGTGTGAGGTGGATGTAGAGTCGACCGTTGAAGGAAAACAAATAATCGAGGAGGAGTCTTCTAGCTCGTCGACAGTAACCTAGGAAATATAGCTTGTGCATTCACACACACACATGTGTAATAATTAAACAAATAGATTAAATAAATTGATTAAATAATAAAGTTGATTTAGGAAGTCGATAATAAATAACATTAAGATATAACTTAAACATAAAATATTAAAAATTAATAAATAAATTTTAAATATTAATTTAATGACCTATTTGAATTCTAGCATGTTTTAAATTTAACTCTTGAGTTTCAAATTTTGATCGAAAGTTAACTCTTAATAACTTCCTGTCAACTTTCTCTTCTTGATTGGCTAATCAATCCAATCCAACTCTTGATCAATCTTCTTTACTGGCTAATCTAAATTAGTTCTCATCACTCCAACTACCAATCACTCTTGAATTTTTCTAATCAAGATCCACTTTTCTTGGGTCAAACCCCAACCAAAGATAATTATAAATATAGGCATCCAACTATCATATTTTTATGTCCAAAAATTACAATAATTTTATGCAGGGTGAAGAATATTGGAGGGGACAACTTCCATATATCCATCGGATTATTGTGTTGAGTCCATTGTTGCTTGCAAGGCATCTAGGTTAGCTGGAGCTAGGTGCAACCTCCTCCTCTCTAATACCTTGCCTTCTACCCATGCTACAGGGAAATTGTGGGGTTTATTATTATCGCCCCCTCTCCTATTTTCTTCCTAGATGAATCGTATGGTTGAGCATTCTGGTTTTTGACTTAAACTATCTCTCTTCCACGTAGGTTGCAAGGTAAACTTAGTTTATTTGTTATTATCGCCTCCTTCTCAATTATTTATTTTGCCACTTTGGATTTACTTTGCTTACTTATGACCTAGATAAATTGATTCCTAGCATCTTTGGGAAATTCTTTGATGGATTGATGTTGTTTTTTTTGTTGGCAGACCGATTTGGTAGTAAGACTATCGCACCCCCCTTATCTCTTTTTCTGTAATTCATCAATGTGGTTAGCATATGATCTGGTTTGAATCAGATTTAACTGGCATATCAATTTTATAGATGCTCCTGATATATTTTCTTTAACCTGCAATGACTTTGATACCAAATTTAATCTGGCTGGCTTTTCTTCTGATCCGATTTCCTTGTGGAATAAATCGACCCACACTCTTCACCTCTGTGATTTTAATATGGGTCGATCTATATATATATAGTTTTGTTTGAATTTGTTTAGCTAAGTTATAACTCCCCTACTATTCTTCTTTCCCATCTAAGAGAATTTCTATGGTAGGTTGATTTAATTGTTTTGTTGTCAAGGTATTGGAGAGGGATCGATAATTTTGTAATATGATAACTTGACAAAGGAATTCCTCTGTAGGTTGGCATGGATCGGTTGAATAAGGCTTAGCCAATACCCCTTGTGGGTTAAATCTTTTCTTATCTCCTCTCTTTCTTCCCTCTGCATTTTTCTTCTAAGGGTCGATATATCTGTTATATAATGGATCTCAATTTTGATTGTCGATAACTAATTATTTCTAGAAGTTGATTAAATTTCCTTCTTATCTTTGCAACTAATTACATAGATTGGTGATAGCCTAAGTTGATTTTTGAGTCCATAAATTTAATTAAAGAGATTCTAACAGTTATATAAATTTGATAATTAAGAAAATTTGATTTATTAAATGTTAATCAAGATTAACCAGGAAGGGTAAATATTATCTTTTGGTGTGTGTGTGTGTGTGTGTACACGTACACGTACATGTACATGTATATGTATATGTATATGTATATGTATATGTATCTGTATATGTATATGTATATGTATATGTACACACACACATGCATATACATATACATGTACATGTACATGTACATTTACATATACATACACATACACATACACACACACACACATATCTCTTTGTGTGTGTGTGTGTGTATATGTGTATATGTGTGTGTGTGTATGTATATGTATATGTATATGTATATGCATATGTATATGATGTGTTTTTATTTCAACTGAATGGAATCTAAAATTTAAAAAGAAGTAACAAACATGATACAATAAAACATTAATTGTAAATATAAACAAAATACTCGGGAGGGGTAATTTTTATCTTTGTCTATGAGGGATGTGTAGTGTCATAAAATTGTAACCCTAGCAATTTTTGACTACATTAGGGTCCTCAAGTACATGAACTCGAATCCTCTAGCCTGATTGGAGACCAAAGACTGCTCTGCTTGTGAAAACAACTTCTTTCTTGGCCTTCGCATAACTCTATCCGCACTTTTCCCTAGAGAAAGGGGTAGGATAGGGGCATGGTGCCCCTTGTCCTCCCAGGATAGGGGCGTGGCTCCCCTGTCCCTGGCCTATTTTGGGGTAGGACCTTCCTAGAGCATGCATTGTGGGTTATGCAATGAGCGAGAAAACTCTCCTGATGTCGGCCCGTGATGAAATTTAAATCTACCAACATGTATTTAAGGGGCATTCATCCTCTCATTTGCATAAGGTGGGATGAGTGGGAAATTCACAAGCAATCAAGCATTCAAGAGCATTCTTTTCCACCATTGAGCATTCTCAAGTCTCCCTTCAAAGCTAGGTGTTGCATTCAAGTCAAGAATTCAACCATTGAGGAGGAGATTGATTCCAACATTCAATTTTACACAAGCACTTCTATCAACATTGCTACTACAACCTCCCTTGAGGTGATTTACAATCCAGTCTTTCATTTACACCAACTTGCAAGTCCTTTCTTTCATTACTTGGTTAATTCCAAAGCTAGGGTTTGATGTAAAGGCAAACCCCCAATCCCAATGCATTTTCCTCTTTTTTCTGTGTGTAGGTTGTAGGTGCGCAGCTATACTTTCAGATTCGGGCTCCATTTGCAGAGATGGAAAAACCCTTTTCATTTCGTGGATTTTTTGGAGGACTGTGTACATTCCCGCCACAATCCAGGCAACTTTTCCTCAAATTCACAAGTCGACTTCATCTCAACATTTTACTTCCAAATCCAGGTGCACAACTTCATCCTATATTTCAATCTCAAGTTATAATCGATTCTTTGTCACTTTTGCACTACTTAATCAAATTCATTTCCATTTCCAAATCAAACAAAGGAAAGAGGGGATCATCTTAACATTCTTAATTCATTCAAAATTCAATCTACCACCTTTGTGTGGAGGGATTGAATCTAGTGAATTATCCCCTTCTTCCTAATGTAATGGTGAAAAGTGCTTGAAGGATAATCAATAGTGAAACTCTCATCTCTCTTTGAGGGAAAGGGTAGTTTTCCTCTTGATCTATCACTCATCATTTTCCTACCAATACATTTTGGTGAACCCAACATCTTGCATGCTTTCCTTTAGACAACATTGCATATTTTTCATTTGTAGAAAGGGGTTCGGTCGAGTCGGTTAGAAGCTGAGCCTTAGAGGTTAATTTGTTAAAAACCCTAGTTTTTCAGATTAAAATTGAACTTGTGATTTGTAAAAATTGCTTGTAGTTATCTTAGGTCTGAAAATTGTATTGATTGTCAAATTCAATTTCCTCATTGTCTTGTTCAATTTGCAATTCAAATTTCCAAAATTAAGAGGTTACTTGTTAAAACCCTAATTTTAAAAAATCATATTGAACTTGTACAAAAATTGGATTTCAACTAAATTTTCAGATTTTTTATTGTTCTTAGATTTGTCTTCAATCCTACAATTCAAATTTTCAATTTTCTCCCTTTTTCCCAAATTTCAAATTTCAAAATTAAGTGGTTAGGTCATCAAACCCTAATTTTTAAAATTAATTGGATTTTGTGTGAATTTCAAATCAATTTCAGTTACACTCAGATTTATAAACATTTTTCAAGGTGTCCCTATCCATTAGGATTGACCCTTTTCAAAATTGCACTTCAATTCCTCTTTTTCTTCAAAACCCTAATAGGGTCCTATTTTCACATTTGTGCCTTCATTTGGCCCATCTAGAATCATAAAATTCGCCAATATTTTGGGGTTGGCTTTAAAATCATCGTAATATCCATCCCTGAAAATTTTTGAAAAAAGTTGGTCGAACCATGAGCGTTCCTGCCACAGTCCTCGGTTTTTTTTCTGAAATTTTGAGAGATTGTTATGACTGTATTTAATAGCCTAAATCCGAAAGATTGGCTGATTTTATCGATTTTGATCCCTCTAGAATCATAAATACCTTCAAAATTCAACATTTCAATTTTCAAGATAATTTTTATAAGAGGTCAATTATAGTCTACCCTGATCTCAAAAATTCTAATTTTAAAATTAAGTCGTATCCCTCTTGGCCCTAATTTTAAAATTCCAATTTCCATTCATTTCTAGAAATTGTATCATCTTCTTCCTCCACCAAAGTTCAAATTGTGTAATTGTTATTTTCTTGAATTTTGCATTACTCAATTTTGTAAGCTTTGTTCTACAATTCAAAATTCAAATTTTCCCTCTAGTGCATGAGTTTTATAACTATTAGTCCTACCTATCCTATCCCCCATAAGCAAAGCATTATAATTAAGGATTCCCAAGGTTTAATTACCAAGAAGATGGAGCCTAGTTTGGGTGACTTCTTTAATGAGGATCATGCTAATTATTTCCATCCTAATCATCTGCCTATTGATGGATCTCATGATGAAGAAGAAGCTTTAACTAGGGTTTCTTTAGATCAACTTTCTACATTGGACAATCAATTTGATAGCTTTCAATAATGGATGTCCCAAGAATACCCTAATAGTGAAGCTCTTCCATTAATTGAAGGTCTTAAATGCATGCTTCAAAGTGATAAGAATAAAATGTATATGTTGCATGGCATCGCACATATTTTTTATTCTAATGTCATGCCTATCAAGAGTTGTGTTGAAACCCTAGGTTACTCACAACCTTCAACACAAGTCAATTCTTCTATTCCTTTGACTAATCCTATGACTAGTATTCCTACTTTCACATCTAACATCATGAATACTTTAACTCAATGTCATTCCTCTAGCCATAGGTCATGGGGGAAATCCCTCTTCATCATTTAATCCTCCATCGACACCTATGTCTGTTATGAGTGTTCCTATTATTCCTCAACCAATCAATGTGATACAAGGGGGCAATTCCTTCAACAACTTTATTCCTCCTTTAAGTGTCCCTTTTATTACCCAATCATCACCAATGCCTACTGTAGACGTATAAAAATGACCATATTCCTAAATGAATATTTTATGTTCATTTCTCTATTTGATTAAATCCAATTTAATTAAATTATCCACATTCTTCTATTTTATTAAGTAAATTACTCAATTTATTTAAATAAAATTCACTATACCATTTAATGAATAAATCATTTTATTCAATTAAATCCCCCCTATCCACTTTTAATTAAATTCAAATTTAATTAAATAGTTATCCTAAAATTGAATAAATCTAATTTATTCAATTTCCCCAAATTGCAACCAAATTGAATTAAATTATTTCAATTAAATCCTATTATCCCTCCATCCACTTGCAAAATCCTAAACCCCTTTCTAATCCCTTCTAGAATCTTCTAATCACTTCTAATTAACCTAACCCCTCCTCTAAACTTTGTCACATCCCTAAGCAAAGGGAAGTCACTTCTCAAACCTCAAATTCTTTGATAACCATTAAAGGCTTTCAACCTTCAACCACTAAATGGCTTAAAGTCTTTGAAAACCATTGAAGGCTTTCAACCTTCAACCACTTAATCCCCAAAGTTTCCAATAACCATTAATGGTTAACTCAAACCCTCCTACATGGTTAAAACATTTGTTTTGACTCAACCTCTACCTAACCCAAAGGTCTCATCAGGTCTTTAATGCTTTGACCATGATTATCTCTTAATCATTTGCACAAAGGTTTATCCTTGGATTAACTCTTAATCCAGTGGGTAATCTTAATTTAGACTTGACCCTTAGCCTTTAGATAACCATGAGGTCTTCTCAGGCCTTTAATGCCTCCAACCTCTTCTCTCAACCCAATCCTATGTTGACACTTGTCACCATTTCATTGGTGCCAATTGTGCACATGGATTCCCAACTTTCAAACTCAGCCCTTGATTAAACCATTCAATCCTGATCATCCATTTCCCTGTTTGTGCTATAAATAGAGCTCTCATTCCTCCATTTTCAACAATCATCTTTCAAATTTGAAGCATTACACTTATGCTCAAATTCTTTCAAGCTTTCTCATTTCATATATGCTCATCATTTAGCCTCTCTTTAAATCAGGAAGTAGACTAAATATGCATGTTTAGAATAATTTCTTTATCATTTTAGCTCAATCATAGACTAAATATAGTATGATAGGATAGTATTCATACTAATCTTGTCATCTTATCATTTAGTTTATTGCATTTTAAAATCATACATAGCTTATAACATATTTCATTTTAGAAATCTATCAGAGCATCCCTTGTTCTTGCATTTGCCATCCCTGAACCATTTTGCTCAATGATCTGAGAGCAAAACATTGGTTTGAGGGACATTGTGAGATAGAGAACCATGGGACCCTCCTTGGGAAGTTGATTAATACGTTATTACTTCATAGCTTGCACCAAGAAGTCCTGTGTGTGTGTGTGGACTAGTATTCTAACATATTTTCACATATTGAATTCTATCAAACCACTTTTCCCGCATACACCTACTTATCATACTGTCCCACCACCTTATTCTCGATCCATCCCTTCTTTCAATAACATCACACCACCTTCTCAATCACCTATGTCTAACATCAATTCTTCCACTGAAATGATAATTAACAATCTTGCTCAAACTGTGTCTTCCTTACAACAACAAATTACTTT
Source organism: Cryptomeria japonica (assembly GCF_030272615.1). NCBI lineage: Eukaryota > Viridiplantae > Streptophyta > Pinopsida > Cupressales > Cupressaceae > Cryptomeria > Cryptomeria japonica. The sequence goes on along the minus strand of NC_081408.1, from coordinate 313,436 downwards.
CATGAGTCAATCCACATTTAGTGTGCCCACCTTTGATATTGTGAGCCCACTTTCTCTTGATATTGTTAAAGTCGTGCCACCTAAACATGTGGATATCCCTCAATTGGAACTCTATAATGGAAAAGTTGATCCTCTTACGCATGTCAAAACATTCCAGACCTTGTGTACTGATTTTGCTTATGATCAACAATTGCTTGCAAAATTGCTTACAAGAACACTAAGAGATAAGGCCTTACAATAGTATTGCTCTTTGCCTTCTTATTCCATTACTTCCTTTCAACAATTGGCAAATGCTTTCATCCAACAATTTCATAACGACATTGGTCCTAAAATCTCTTTAACTAATTTAATGCATTGTAAACAAGGTGTTAAAGAAAAAGTGACTGATTTCATTGGTAGATATAAGCATTTGTGTGCTCAAATTTCTTTTCATGTGCCTGATAATGATATTCAAAAAAATTTCATTTATAATTTACAAAAATATATCAAGGAAAATCTTATTTTGTTTGAGTTTACTTCCTTTCCACAGTTGTGCGCAACACTCCATAATTATCAACTGGTTGTGAGTCAAATGGAGCAATCCACTCCTATGGCTCCAAGTGAAAAGGGGGAGAGTATTCAACAACCATTTGTGAAGTTCAAACCAACAAAAAGCTTCATCAAATTCAATGATCCAATCAACAACAACCATGTGAATGCTACAACAGGTGTGCCTTATGTTTCTAAATTTTTCCAAAGAGAAAGATAGTTTACTCCTTTGAATGAATCTTTACATAGTATTATGTCTCATTTGTTGCATATAAATGTTATCAAACTTCCTCCTATAAAACAAATTGATCCTTCCAAAATTGCATCTCCTTATTTTGATAACAATTCCTTTTGCCAATTTCATCATCAACCTGGTCATGATACTAAGAAATGTTTTGCATTAAAGAATAAGGTTCAAGACTTGATTGATAATAATACTATATATGTGGCAGGTGTGAATGATAAAGGGAATAAATCAATTGCTCCTCTTAATCAAAATCTTAATATTTTCACTGATCCCTTGCTATCTCATACCTCTAACATTATTGAGATCGCGCCTAATTCTCTCACTTCTAAACAATTCACTTGTATGGCACCAAACTTGGTTAATATGGTGGAAACAAAAAATTTGCCTAAGGATCCTTGTATTACATTTGACCCTAGTGAGACCATTAGAGCACCCAAGGGCCCTTTATACATAGTTGCAAAGGTTAAGGATATCCCTTGTCGTGGTGCCCTGATTGATCCTTCTTGCATGGTTAATGTCATAACTGAAGAGTATTTTTTCACTTTACGATTGCATAAACCACTATATGATGCTTCTAATGTAGTTGTGAAGCTATTTGATGGCTTATCTTATCCTACCATTAGCTCTATCACCCTTCTTGTTGAGGTTCATATTAAATCCATGGATGTTGACTTTGTTATCATACCTTCTTCCGAGCAATTTTGTGTGAAGTTGGGCTATCCTTGGCTATATCCCATGAAGGCTATTACTTCCCCAATCCACAAGTGTCTTAAATTTCCTCAAAATGGAGAAATCATAATCGTGAACCATAGCTTATTTCGTCCATCTGAAAGAAGCCCCAATATTCTTATTGATCTCTTTTGGCCTAAACAATTTCAATCTCTTTCATCAAGGAGCGATGCTCTTTTTTAATCTTATCAAAAATAGAAGAACGATATGATCCTATCCTTAAGTCAACCTAGATTGCCAACACTTAACATTCCTATTATTCTTCAAGATGAGGTTCTTCCCCTCTCAGATAGAACTAATCTCCCTCCTAAGGAAAATTGTCCACCTACTCCTATGGAAGTGACTTTACCTTCTCTTAAGGAGAACAACAATATTCCTCCTAAGGTTAGACCTATACCTCCTCCTCATGACGGACCTGGTCTCCTTCCTACACCTAATATTCCTCCTTTCTATGGCACAGTTCCACCTCCTTCCTCTTATCAAGAAAAGAGGCCCACTTCTCCTATTGTTCAACCAAAAAGACCTCAACCTAAAACTTCTACTATCAAGAAGGGAAATGTTCCTAATTCTTCAAATGTTCCTCCTCCTTATTAGCCTTCCACTAAGATTCGACAAAATCGTTGTGCGAGAGAATACCAACGAAGACGTCATGTTCAAGCTCATCAAGCTATCCCTCAAAATACTCAATCTCCTCAAACTCCAACAATTGACATGATTCCCTTTTCTCCTAAGCAAGATGTTCAACCAACATCTCCAAATCATAAGTTGCATAAAACATGTGATAGTTTTACTCCTATTCATGTTATTTCTCCTCTTGCTTTAAACTTTGATGAAGAAATGGGTGAAAATGTTATTCATAATGGTAATACAACTCCTAATGCTTCTGATAGTGAGTATGAGTATGTTGATGTGGACAAACATTTATTGGATGAGTTTTCACAAACCCTAATTGTAGCTCCTAGAATCGAACAAAGTGACTTACAACATGAGCATAGCCCTTGTTTGGATCTTGTGACAGCTCCATCTGTTGTGCTTGATTTCACTCCTCTGGCGTGTTGCTCGCCTTCCCGAAATAGTGATCAGCAAGTTCAGGAGGCGGATGTCATGCTAGACTAGCGATACTAGCATTGTAGAACTCTCTCTCTCTCTCTCTCCTCTCTTTCTCTTTTGTGACCATTCTTCTATATGTATCTATGTTCTTCTCTCGTTCCCTTAATGTCTACTTGGGGACGATTCAAAGCATTGAGATCTTTTCTTGGTCTCTTTCATGTTAACTTAAAAGACATCCTCTCTTCCCTTTCTTCTAAGGTAGTGTCCTTCTCTGGGGAATGACAATTATTATATGCACATACATACATGATATACATGAGTTATCATACAACATATTGACCCCGAGGAAAGTGACACTACCTCATGTTTTGTGTTCATTATCCTTGGGTTTATTCCTCACTTGGGGACTAAATCCTTGTGATAACATGTTCCCTCTCTTCTCTCTCTTGGATGTATACTACCTTAAAGAAATTGGTCCTGATAAGGCGTGTGCGATTGCTTTAACGTGGGGGCATACACTCTGCTCATACTTTCCTTCTTGTGATACTTAGAATTACTTAGTGAACCTTGTTTTGATTTGTGATCTTTAGTATCCTTGCTTTCATGACTCATAGTGAAGGGAACTTTACTAATTGCAGTCATGGTTCTCCCCTTCTTGATCTTCCCTTTTACTTTGTCAATCGAAGTCGTAAGATCCTATGTCCATTAGGGGCTTGGCGCATCTTGCCTCCTTGACATGGTAAAAGTCTTTCAATCTTGTTTCCTTGTACTTTACCGATAGTATTGGTGTACGCTTATACTCTTGCTGAAGTAGGGGCTAAATGTAGTTTCATAAAATTGTGACCCTAGCAACTTTTGACTGCATTAGGGTCCTCATGCACATGAACTTGAATCCTCTATCCTGATTGGAGACCGAAGACTGCTCGCTTGCGAAAATAGCTTCTTTTTTGGCCTCATAACTTTGTTCGCACTCTGCCCTAGAGAAAGGGGTAGGACAGGGGTGTGGCACCCTTGTCCTCCTAGGATAGGGGTATGGCACCCCTGTCCCTACCCTATTTTGGGGCGGGACCTTCTTAGAGCATGCATTATGGGTTGTGGAGTGAGCAGAAAAACTCTCTCGATGTCGGCCCTTGACAAAATTCAAATCTACCAACATGTATTTAAGGGGCATTTGTCCTCTAATTTGCATAAGGTGGGATGAGTGGGAAATTCACAAGTGATCAAGCATTCAAGCATTCTTTTCCAGCATTGAGAATTCTCAAGTCTCCCTTCAAGGCTCGGTGTTGCATTCAAGTCAAGGATTCAACCATTGAGGAGGAGATTATTCCAACATTCAATTATACACAAGCACTTCTATCAACATTGTTACTACAACCTCCCTTGAGGTGATTTACAATTCAGTCTTTCATTTACATCCACTTGCAAGTACTTTCTTTCATTACTTGGTTCATTCCAAAAATGGGGTTTGACCCACAGGCAAACCCCCAATCCCAACCCATTTTCCTCTATTTTCTATGTGTAGGTTGTAGGTGCGCAGCTATACTTTTGGATTGGGGCTCCATTTGTAGAGGCAGAAATATCATTTTTATTTCACGAATTGTTTGGAGGACCGTGTACATTCCTGCCATGGTCCAGGTAACTTTTCCTCAAATTCACAGGGGGACTTTGTCTCGATATTTTACTACCAAATCCAGGTGCACACGTTTATCCTATATTCTGATCTTGAATTATAATCGATTCTTTGTCACTTTTACACTACATAATAAAATTCATTTCCATTTCCAAATCAGACAAAGGAAATAGGGGATCATCCTAACATTTTTAATTCATTCAAAATTCAATCTACCACCTTTGTGTGGAGAGATTAAATCTAGTGAATTATCCCCTTCTTTCTAATATAATGATGAAAAGTTCTTGAAGGATAATCAATAGTGAAACTCTCATCTCTCTTTGAGGGAAAGGGTAGTTTTCCTCTTGATCTATCACTCATCATTTTCCCACCAATACAAGATGTATAATGGATAGGGTGCTTGATTATGGGTCAAACAGGGAAGGGTGTTTTCACCTACCCAAAAGGATTTAATTGGCCAATACTTTATTATTTTTTCTCCCTGCCATATCACATGTAGATAAGTTCAAGTTCAACAACTTGTTATTAGATACTACATGCACGCATAGATCCATTCTCAAAAGTTGATATCGATTTGCTAGGATACTCCATCATGAGGGACAAGAGCTTGTCATGAGCACTGAGAAGCACTAGCTTCAATTGGTTGGGTGGATAAAACCCCTGGGTTATTTGTCCATCTTCCATATTGCAAATGGAGGTGAGTCCGAAGGCGAGGAAGACACTACGTCCAAAGACAAAGAATTATGTATATCTTGTAAAATCTTATGTAATATTATATGATGTATTAATGATCTCTTGTAATAGACCAATATGGTCTCATAATCAAGATAAGTAAGTTATGTATGATCAAGATATGTAAGCTATGTAAAGGGGTCTATGAGACCTACTTTTGAAAATACAACAAGAAGTCGCCAAGAGGATGTAACTAACATAAATAAGGAAAACTACTAACTAATAACCCACTAACACATGTCCTACTTGTGTATGTTTGTGGTGTGTGTGTTTTCATGCTTAGTTTTCCTTCATTTCATGAATGTTTGTTTAAGTTGTTCACATTAATCATGTGCATGAACCATTACGTAAGTGTTTCTCTTGATGAGTTTTCCTTGAATACGCTATGCTCAGGTTAGACGTTAGTAGTAAAAGTCATATTTCATAGTTTTCATATACATTAACATGTAGTTATTCTCATTTTAACTCATTCACATTTATCCATTTTTGTCATTCCTTATTCATAACTTATGGATCTTACTTTCTTTTCATTGAATGCACTCATATTAATGACAAATGATATTTATTTAAATGCATAATAGTCGTGTGAGCTTGAATTTCATCCTTAGAATGTTACCTGTAATAAGTTAGTTTCACAAAATACAATGGAAATGCATACAGGAAATCCAAAATCCACCAATGAAACTACATGAAATACTGTAGTCACATAAATCTGTCCACTTAATTAAATGAATACTTAGTATTTATTTGATTATTTAACCATCAATTAATAATTAATTAAATTAATATTTAATTAATTCATCTTAACCCTCTTCTCCTATTAATTAAATAAATTATTCAATTTATTTGATTTAATTCACTTAACCAAATTCAGACCATTAATTAAATAAATAAATCATATTTATTTAATTAAATCTTCTCTCACATTTAAATAAATTAATATTTATTTAAATCCCCCAAAATCCCACCTCTCACATTTAAATAAATAAATCATTTATTTAAAATCACCTTTATCCTCCACCCACTTGCATTTTCCTACAAATACAAGTTGCACAATTATTTTAAATAAATAATTTATTTAAATCACCTTTATCCTCCACCCACTTGTATTTTCCTACAAAAGCAAGTTGCACAACTATTTTAAATAAATTATTTATTTAAAATCCTATTTATCCTCACCCACTTGAAACCTTTAATGGTTTCCCTTAAAGTAGTCAAACTTGATGGCTTTAAAGTCTTCAAACTTGATGGCTTCCTTCTATAGTCTTCTTAAGACTTTAATGGTTTTCCTTAAAGTCTTCAAGCCTTTAATGGTTTCCCTCAAAGTCTTCAAGCATTTTAATGCTTTATCTTCTTTTTCTCATTTAAATAAATTAATATTTATTTAAATATTTATCCAAATTCAAATTACACCATTTAATTGAAATAAATGATTTTATTTTAATTGAAAATACCAAAATTTCTCCCACTTGCATTTTCCTACAAAATCCACTTGTATGCCTAAACCCCTTCTAGATTCTTCTAAACCCTTCCTAATTAGCCTAATCCATCCCCTAAATATTGTCACATTCCTAAGCAAATTGGAGTCACTTCTCAAAGACTCCAAAGTCTTTGAAAAGCAATTAATGCTTTGTGTGTTCAACAAATTAACCCTCAAAGTCTTGGATAACCTTTGAAAGCTTCCAACCTTCAACCACTTAATCCCCAAAGTCTCCAATAACCATTAATGGTTAATTCAACCCTCCCACATGGTTAAAACATTTGTTTTGACTCAACCTCTACCCAACCCAAAGGTCTCATCAGGCCATTAATGCTTTGACCATGATTATCTCTTAAACATTTGCACAAAGGTTTATCCTTGGATTAACTCTTAATCCAATGGGTAATCTTAATTTAGACTTGACCCTTACCTTCTAGATAACCATGAGGTCTTCTCAGGCCTTTAATGCCTCCAACCTCTTCTCTCAACCCAATCCTATGTTGAAACTTGTCACCATTTTATTGGTGCTAATTGTGCACATGGATCCCCAACTTTCAATCCTAACCCTTGTTAAGATTGCTCAATCTTAACCCTTCATTTCCCTATTTCTTCTATAAATAGAACCCTTCTCCTCAAGCAAAAGGAGAAGCATTTTAGAGTATTGTTGTTATACTGGCATTAGCATAGAGCTTTTTCATAGCATCACTATCTACTCTAGCATAGTATTTAGCTTTTCATTTCATATTTGAAGCTTAGTATTAAATCTCAATCCTCCATAAGCATCCATAGTGCAAAAAGCTGCTGAGAGCTACACTCATTTGGGACTTGGAGAGGAGAGGAACAAGGGAGGAGCAACTATGAGCATCTTGATTAGCTATTTCATTTTATGTTTATATGCTTTCTATTTCATGCTTAATATCTCTCTTGATATGCCTGTTTAGGATAATCTTTTGTTGCTAACACTAACGTTTGTTTCTTGTGCTCTTGTGTGTGTTTCCATCAAACAGGTTTTCTAATCCTTTTTGCAGAGCATCATTTGGTGAACCCGACGTGAATCCAAACACCAAAAAGATCATTTTTTTTTTTAACCAATAACATGTTTGAATGTTGAAAATGTCACACAGGTTGCGATTTTGACACTGTTTTGGTGCGTTTGGCATTATTTTGGCGCTATTCCCCCTGTTTCAGTGCTTTTCCCTTCTCTGTCTTTCCCTTTCTTTTAATACGTTTGTGTTAAATAGTGCCTCTGTTCAAACGCAGACTAGCGCTATTGTAACAAAACGTTGTACAAATCACCTTGTAACCAAAAAAAAAAAAAAAAATTTAGGCTTGTAGAAGCCCACCAAATAGGCAGATTTTACTAACTATTTTTCTCTTTTGTGCAGATTTAAATTAGATTAAAGAGTAGATTTATATTTTTTACTAACTTGTTTTTGAAGTTGGTTTTAAAAATGAATTCACTTTTTATTTTGGTTTAAAATTAACTTCACATTTCAAATTTGGGCTTTTGAAAAAGAATCACACATTTGTTTGGGGCTCTTAAAAAGAATTTCATTGTTCAAAGGTAAAAAGAACCACAAACTTATACAAAAACAACTTTATTTTTTTTTTGCAAGTTAGGAAACAAACTTCGTTTTGGTGCTTAAAATCAACAAGGCAAATTTTATTTCTTGCATCAAGATAAAACTCACAATCCACACTTCCATTTTTGGTGCAAATAAAATTCACAATCAACTTGTCTCATTTTTAAAGCAATCTTACTTCATGCAAACGTGTTTTTCATTAAGTTGACCAGGATTTTCAAATTCTAGTTTACTCAAACAATTGCCTTTGAAAATTAAAAAGAACACCATGATTGTTGGAGCAACATCTCCAAATAGTTAGATCACATTGCAATGATAGATTAAAAAGAACAGGTGTTTTTCGTGCTTGGCACACTTGTGCAAAGAGTTGGTCGAGTGGTCCTACTTCTAACACACACTATCCTCTCCCTTGGCTTTCGTGGTCCTAGGTGCAAGAGAAAAGTGTTAGTAACACTCACATTTTATCTTTTTAAGAGAGGCCTGCCAAGGGATCGATACTCTTGGGAACGACCTCGAGCGGTAAATCCTTCGAGCTGCTATAGAAATCAGGTGAGAGCGAAAGCTGTAGCCTTGGGTATAGCTGTTCCTACAGTGTAACTGGCCAAAAGGACAAATGGGCCCCACCACCAGTTACAAGGCTCTTAAGTGAGTCACTGCAGAATGAACTTATGTCCAAAGCCATCGAACATGACTAAACACCTTTAAGTAGTAGCCCACCTGTTCTATTGATTGAGGATATTTGAGGTATAATTTAGTGCAAGAGCATAGATGGTTTTGCTCCCAAGATACTCACCATACATATTTCCTTGAGTAGAAACATAGCTTTTTGAAAAGTCACTTGTGGCTTGATAAAAGTGGTGACTCCCCCATCATAGGGATCATCTATTTGTTATGCTCGTGCAAGACTTAGTATATCACATCCTTACCTGCCATGGCGGGATTCATAAGGTATGTAGTACCAAAGTCGAAGAAATATCAAGATGTGGGCTAAATTTATCACAACTGGCCATTTGACCTTAGGGATAAAAAGTGTTTGAAGTGTGTTCGTGTTACAGACCTAGTGCGAATTGAGCCGACTTCAGGCTTTGGAAATACACCTTAAAATAAATCTAAAGGAAGGGTCAAAAACAAGTCCAAGGATTGGGTTGATCTAGACCCATACTCATTTGTGCCTTTGAGGCTACAATCTTGTGTTTGTGTGCTTGCTTTGTTTTCTTGTCAAAGAAAAATCAAAAAATCAATCCCAAAAACAAAGTATTCATCCAACATCTGTCAACACAACCAAAAATACCAAAAACAAAGTGCAAACAAACAAAGAGTCAAAAATTTATGACCATTCTTCACATCTTGCGAAAGAAGAAGTGTCATCAGAATATTACCTTGAAAAGAAGACCATTAAGCTCAAAGGCTTTGATCAAAAGGAGGAAATTCTTCTATCTCAATAGACAAATCTTTGTCTCACATAGAGTCTTTCTACATCGCATGCGTCTCTATCTTCAAGGTAAAACAAACGAGTTTGATTCCGAATCATTGAACCGCAGAGCTTTTATGCAATATAGAGCTCTGAGTTATCACAAAAATCAAGGAGGAAAGATTAATCCCAACTTCTTCCCAAACATCTGTATCACCTACAACACAGCTCGAGAAATGCCACCAACGCCTGAAAGGGAAGAAGTAGAGTTTGTTCCATTTGTAACACAAAGTTTTTATTAAAGTTGAAAACAAAACATCCATCATCTCATTCATACATCATTTTTCCATCATCAATTCATCCCAAAACTCTCAAAACATTAAGAGGTTCTTGTCCCAAGATTCCTTTTTTAGATATTGCTTGAAATCAAACACATCACATCACTTTTAGATTGTTTCTACATCTAGGATAAGCTCATCCTAAGAGACACATCTACGCAGGTTAAAACTAGTTCATGAGTGAATCCTCTCATTGCTAGGTAGTCAAAATCTGTAACACATCTCAGATTTCTCTACACCTTATCACATCCAAAATCATCAAAACAAACAAGCAATTCAAAGAAAGAATTCTGGTTACATTTACCTTTAGAGTGCTAGAGATCTACAATCCACCAACCATCAATCTTTCATTTCATCACCAACTCATCATCATCTTCAATCAACTTCAAAACAAACTTGCAAACAAAATGGCTCAAACCCGATCACGATCAAGGCAACGAGAAATAGAAATTGAGGAAGAAGAGGACAACCTCAATGAATTTCAAGAAGCACTTGGAGGAAATGTGAATGATGAAAACCCAAGTACTCCCACTCCTTCAACAATCGAAAGGGTTCAGCATAACCCTCATTTTAACAGATTATTTGATGAAATACTAAGGAGCAATGCGGATGCTCACTTCTTAAGACTTGCTCAAGAAGGAGCCAAACTCCCCTCAGACTTTGATCTTGCCCAATTAAGACAAGCATCAGAAAGACAAAGTCACCATGAGGAGGAAAGGCGTAGAGATCCCATCAGATATAACATTCCTCGAGGTAACCCACCACCTCCTCCTCCAAATGAAATAGAGATGTTGCGGCAACAAGTCGAGAATCTCGCCCAACAACTTCATAGTGGTGTTAAGACCAATCAATTCTCACTTAACGACATCTGTCCCTATCCTTTTGATAGGAATCTTTATATGCCACCCTTTCCACGCGGGTTCGAAACACCCAAATTTGAAAAATATAGAGGAAAGGGGGATCCCCGTGATCATGTCCGAGAATTTCATTCCGCTTGTCTTGAAGTAGCTTATGAGGACACATACCTAATGCGCCTTTTTCCCCAAAGCTTGGGAGGAACAACCACATCATGGTTTTCCCGACTTCCAGGTGGCATTAGAACATTTGAGGAACTCATCCAGAAGTTCCTATCTCATTACTCTTATAATATTGAACGCGACATCACCATGGCTGATCTATGCAACACCAAACAAAAACCAGGTGAATTATTCTCAGTATTCCTGCAACGATGGCGCCAAATGTCTAGCAGACGTTCTCTTCAGTTACCTGAACGAGAACTAATGGAAATTTTCATTTCCAACTTAAACGAAGAAATGGAATTTCACCTGGATGTCAAAGATACCGATTCTTTTAACGATATGATCACCAAGGGTATAAAATGTGAAAGGGCACTCATCAAAAAAGTACTCATCAAAATCTTTAATGAACCCAAAGATGGTCCTCGCCCGCGTTTCAATAGTGATAAACCGAACTTCTGGAACAAGAATAAGAATATCGTCAATGATGGGGTTGTGGATGCTCGAACTATCCAAAATGCACAACCTGTGGTTCGGTTTGCAGGACAAAATCCTCCACCTCAAAATAACACAAATGTTCTTCTTAATCAAGGTCGCATCACATCTCAGGATGAACCAAGACCTCGTCCACAAAAACAAAAACGCACATACACTCCCTTAGGGGAACCCATTGAAACAGTGATGCGACAACTCATTTCTCAGAATTTGATCACTTTACCTAAGTTATCAAATTATGAGCCTCAGGTCAAACCGGCATGGTGGAGAGATACTGAACATTGTGAATTCCATCAAGGAAGAGGACACAAGACAAGTAATTGTCACCGATTGAAAGATCTCATTCAGGATCTTATTGACCGAGGAGAAATTGAAATTGAAGGACATGACCCAAAAACAACCAATAATGATCATCAGATGTTCAAGAATCCACTTCCATCACAAGATCAAAGGGGTCCTTCCACTTCCAGACGAGGTCCTGATACCACTGATTATACGCAGGCTGCGTATAATTACACTGTCAATCACCTGTATGATGCCAGTGAACAAATTGCAACTATCACCTTCAAAAATCCCACCTCAAATTGCAATGTTGCTACGCGTCGCGGCAAAGTTACCATCAAGGCAGCTCCACAAGGCACCACCTCCATCCCAAAGCAGTACAATCTTGTGGAACAATTAGACAAAACGCCTGCGCTTATATCCATTTTAGAGCTATTACGCCTGTCACCATCTCATAAAACTATCTTGGATCAAGCACTCCAAGAGGCGTCAGTCCCTGCAAACTTGAATACAGACCAATTTCAAGCCATGGTTGGAAATCTAAAGTCATCACCTTGTCTCACTTTTTTCGAAAGTGACAACTCTTCGTTCCAACAACCTCATAACGCCTCACTCCACATTGAAGGCTTTGTCAACCAACACAGGATCAAGCGAGTCTTGATTGATAATGGAGCAGGCCTAAACATTTGCACACTACAATTGGTCACAGCATTGGGATATGCAATAGAATCAGTAGATCCTCGTAAGAAGATCACCATCAAGGCCTATGATGATGCAGAGCGTTCATCCAAAGGAGCTGTGGTACTACCAATCCGAGTAGGTCCTGTGGTAAAGCACATCATTTGTCAGGTTCTGGACCTTCCTCTGCCATATAATCTATTATTAGGGAGACCTTGGATACATGCCATGCAAGCCGTTCCATCTACCTACCATCAATGTATCAAGTTCCCACATAACGGTGCAGAGATCACAATCCTAGGCGATGCAAATCCCTTTGCTTTTTGCCATAATATCAGCCATCAAACAGATTTTCTAATCCTTTTTGCGATGCAGATCCTCGTAAGAAGATCACCATCAAGGCCTATGATGATGCAGAGCGTTCATCCAAAGGAGCTGTGGTACTACCAATCCGAGTAGGTCCTGTGGTAAAGCACATCATTTGTCAGGTTCTGGACCTTCCTCTGCCATATAATCTATTATTAGGGAGACCTTGGATACATGCCATGCAAGCCGTTCCATCTACCTACCATCAATGTATCAAGTTCCCACATAATGGTGCAGAGATCACAATCCTGGGCGATGCAAATCCCTTTGCATTTTGCCATAATATCAGCCATCAACCAGAAATTACTGTTCCTAATAATAGGGAAGCCATTTCCTCCACATCATATGTAAATCCCACCTCTCTTGCTAGTTCAAACACCCCTATACCCAAGCAAGAAAAGCTTAAGATGAAAATCGCAGAGGAAGGTCCTGGAGAATACAACTTGAGTCAGCTCTTTTGTGTGGGACAAATGCCCACTTCTCCTAGAACACATGGTAAACCACAGCAGTTGCTCCAGCAACCACTAATCACGCCTCCATGTGCCTTAACGCCTTTCATTCTTGGAAAGAGTCAAGAGGAAGAGACACAAGATGAGGACCTGGCGGACTGGATCTATAAAGATCCCATCACCACTGACAAACCGCAAGTTACACTTCCTACGGAACAATATGGCAAAGGCCTCCTCATTATGCAAAGAATGGGATATGATGGTCAGAGTGCTTTGGGATACTGCAAACAAGGACGACACGAACCTCTACTACCAGAATTCAAGCCCAAAGGTAATACAGGCCTTGGCTTTGAAAAAGAGATCCTTCCTAAACTCAGATTCAAAGGAAAACCCAGCAAACCATTTTGCCCACCTACTGCAAA